>NC_068987.1:57138156-57139908 GCF_001194135.2 Octopus bimaculoides | reverse complement strand
TATATATATATATATATATATATATATATATATATATATATGCATACATACCAGGTCTTACTCTCATTCGGCGCAGCAGCAGCGGATTGAAAGAGACCCCGCACCAGATGGCTGCATGTGATTAAGGAAGATCTCTGGAGACTCAACATCATCTTCGAATATGCAGAGGGGCTGGATCTAGTCGGGTCTACCCAAGATTATGTCTCTGGGACCACCAGCCTGGGATGACCCCAACCCCATCAAGCAAGAGCATGAAGCAAGCAAGCAAAAACACACACACACACACACACATGTATGAAGTGGAGCTTGAGATTTTTTACATGGTTGAGAAACACTACCTGAAATGATAACTGCTTGAGAAAGCTTAAACAGCGCACATTGGTCGTATGCTTAATCTACAGCTTTGGACATTGGATTAAAATAAAATGGACAAAATTTGTTGGCTGGGTTATATTATGCATACATAGTGTGCATTATTTCAGTGATGGTTTTTGTGTTTTCATCTTCTTTCTGCTTTTTTCTTTTCTTTTACGTGGCTACATAATGCAAGAACGTCTGCATTTGCGCTAAAGATTTATTTTATTTTTAATAATTTTTTTCAAATTATATCTACCTTTCTTAACTATAAACATAATGTCGTATATAAATGAAATGGAGTAAATCGCCTCTTCAAACACTAAAATTATTCTATTCTAGCTATTATATCATATACTTGTATGTTATGCAATACTAATATGTGCATTTTATATACAACTATATTGCTAAAATTTGAAAACGCTGTCTGAAAGAAGGGGTAAAAAAAAAAAAAAGAACTTTGATTCGAAAATTCTAAGAACAGATTCGAAATCAGCACCCCTAAATCAAATAAGTTACACATACGAGAGAGTACTGAAAAGTTCCTGGCCTTAAGGGTATCACGAAAGTCCAGATTGGAAGCCCATCCGAGTTCTTTTACAGGGCTTAGAAAAACTGAAGGACTGCTGCAATAAGTGTGTGAATCTGAGAGAGAAATATATTGAATAAAATCATAATTAACTGATCCTCCTGTATTTTCTGTTGCCCAAAGCCAGAAACTCTTCAGCATCACCTTTTATTTGAGCGGGTACTTTCGTGAAAGGGAGATAATTTAGGTGAAAAACTGCCTTAGTTATTTCCCTTTACCTATAAATATAATTGTCATCTTTGTGGCGATGGATCTTGGTTGTTCGATCAACAGAATTACCTGCGATTAAATTAACGCATAAGTGGTTGAGTATCTCACAGACACATGTACCCTTAATGTGCTCCTTGGGCAGAGTTGGCGTGACAGAGTGTATGTCAAAGCTATTATTTTTGAATTACAAGTATACTCCATCAATACAGTTTCCGTTTACTCAGTTTCGTTCACACGGTATCGATAGACCCAAACTGTTGTTGTTGGCACTCCGTCGCTTACGACGTCGAGAGTTCCATTTGGTCCGATCAACGGAACAGCCTGCTCGTGGAATTAACGTGCAAATGGCTGAGTACTCCACAGACACGTGTACTCTTAACGTAGTTCTCGGGGATATTCAGCGTGACACAGTGTGACAAGGCTGACCCTTTGAATTACAGGCACAACAGAAACAGGAAGTAAGAGTGAGAGAAAGTTGTGGTGAAAGAGAACAGCAGGGTTCGTGGAGCTTTTAGGTGTTTTCGCTCAATAAACACTCACCATGCCCGGTCTGGGAATCGAAACCGCGATCCTATGACCGCGAGTCCGCTGCCCTAACC
>NC_068987.1:57127606-57138037 GCF_001194135.2 Octopus bimaculoides | reverse complement strand
AAGTATTCAGTTGTTTATATTTACTTCTTTGGCTGATTAAGCGATGTAAAGCGTATTTAATCTCCATACCTTCGTTTTATTTGCTTTTTTCATTTTAAATTTGCTTTAACCCTAACCCTAGGGTTAGGGTTAATTGTTTCAGAATCGTTTGTTTATGTAGTCGGCACTTAATGTATATCGGCTGAATGGACGTCAGTGATTGGTTGAAATTACAGAAATACGACAACTTTAACATGGAAAAACTTATGGATTTCTTTTTTTTAAAAGAAGACTAAGAGAAAAAGATGTTTTATATGACACATTCTACCAGTGTTCCAAGTTTCAAAGTGTTTCGTTAATGAAAAATGTGGCCCCCGTTTTAAAAAAGATCCGAAAATAATAATAATAAATTATATTTGTCTAAGAGGTTACGCAGTAAGATCGAACCCCAGGCGTGTTTTGTTGCGAAGCGAACTTCTGAACCATTCTGGCCATTTAAACTTACTCCTACTTGTAAGAAGAAGTTACAGGTAGGACTAAATTATAAATTTAAGTAAAGCACTGCAGACATATGATAGTCACTAAACGAAACATCTTTAACCTTTGCGTTTACCCACACGCGCCGGGCGAAATGCCTAGCAGTATTTCGTCTGCCGTTACGTTCTGAGTTCAAATTCCGCCGAGGTCGACTTTGCCTTTAATCCTTTCGGGGTCGATAAATTAAGTACCAGTTACACACTGGGGTCGATATAATCGACTTAATACCTTTGTCTGTTCTTGTTTGTCCCCTCTATGTTTAGCCCCTTCTGGGCAATAAAGAAATAAGTATGTCCTTCACTCCATCTCCGACTTTGTTTCGCCATAACTTTGAGGAAAATTGATATTTTTTTTTTTATAGAAATTTTCTACAAATACTTTTCAGATGATGTAGATTACGATTATTTCTTTATTTTTGTCTTTTCTTGTTTCAGTGATTAGACTGCAAGACTGCTGGGGTAGCCGGTTCGAAGAATTTTAGTCAAACAAATCTACCCCAGAACTTTTTTCTTTTGTTTTTGAAGCTTGGTACTTATTATATTGATATCTTTGCCGAACCACAAGCTAATGGGAACGTCAACAAACCAGCATCGGTTTGTCAAGTGGTGTGAGGACGAACACTACAAGGTTCCGGGTTCAGTCACCCAGCATGGAACCTTGGACAAGTGTCTTCAACTGCAGCCTCGACCGACCAAAGTCTTATGAACGACAGAAACAGAAATAGGTTTGTCCTATTAAATATTTGTGTGTGTGCTCGTCTGTGTTTGTCACCCAACACCGGTTGTCAAGCGGTGTTGGTGTATTTAGGTTCACGTAACTTACTGTTCCGGTATTCTATTTTTCAATTATTATAAATCTTCCACTGAGGAGGGAACCGGTTACCATCAAAGATACAAGACTCCACATTTGGAACTTGAGAAAAGTTTTGCATATTTTTAATGTTCCACTCACAGATTGCACTTGTACGAATTAGCCGGTCGATTTCTCTTTCCGAAAATCCCAGTTTATCTAGATTCTCCTTTAAGCATTTACTAACAAAACTTAATGCTCCAATTATTATTGGTATGAATATGAATTCATAGTCAGGATTTAGAAGCTGGAGGTTTCGAAGCAGTTGTCCATAGATATCCTCTTTCTATTTGATTTTCAAATAGATATGTATATCTACAGGGCAGCTGACCTCTATGATGGTCCATACCTTTGCCCCTCTGTCCCAAATAACAATATCCGGCCTGTTATGTTTACATTTGACAGAAGTTTGTTTCTTTGTATGAATGTATGTATGTATCGATTATCTACATGTGCAACTAAAAAAGTAAACCTCCATACCATTGAAAAACAGGAATATCATTAATATATTATACAAACATGAAACATTCACTTATGGTACTCTGAATTTTCCGACAAGACATAGGTGAGATGTTATTTGATTTCCAATCAGTAATTCACATACGTGCCATCTTGCATCAGCTGTTAGGTGGCTTCACATAAATACATGTGGTGGGCGGGCGTTTTGACTAGTGATAACGATTACGATGTACGCATGTATGTTTTGAAAAGGTTGCTGTGAAGTATGTTGTCCCTTTGGCCTTGCTTAATGACCCTCTGTGATAGGTCATTGTCCTTATAATTGCTGTTATTTATTTATTTATTTTGATTACATCGACTTACGTTTGAGAGGGGCATGGCCTTCTACATCCATCGTAGGTTGTTTTTTGTTTTTTTCTGTCCTCTGTATGATATAAGACGTTGTTGATAATTTGCATGACGGGAAAAGTGCACATATTTGGATCTTTTAACTGCTGTCATCTTTATTGCAGAACACTGATGAGGTGAAATGAAAGATTACATATTTATTTCTACAACTGCTATGTAATTATTATATTTCGATAAAACATGTACATGTTCTATAAAGCAGTGAATACCATACCAACTTTCTGTATATCATTATGTGTGTTTGTGTTGCTATTTAAGATCGGATTTAATTGTCAGCATTGTTTGGTTTCTCAAAATTTCAATAAATCTTACTTAAGTTATCTCCCTTGCTTCATATTTTTAATCGAGATTTTGCGAATCAATTACCAAGTTTTTCAACTCATGACATTGCATATACCATTGTAGATGTATTTTTTTTTACATACATTGACTCCTTTGCGCAAACTACACTGTTTTATAAGGATATAGACATGGGTCAGAATTATGCCATCAGGCTACTTTTGATACACTGCGCCACACTTCTAACTTGTATATGTTTACATTTGACAGAGTTAGAAAAACAGAAATGCACCAACTTAATTTCACTAACAACTTCATGATGTGTCAGAGTCTAAAGTGGTGAGAGCTCAAGATTTTATATGAAATTATTATCCTCACCAGCATTGTATGATATTTGTGGTTATGGCACACTAAATTCACAGTAGTTCAGTTTGTTTAGCTGTAATTTAGGTATGTTGCGAATGTACAAACTCATCATTGCATGAATTAGGAGCACTATAAAGCAGAGTTTAATTAGTTTGCTTTTAAGCTACTGTTATGATGTGTTTATAGTGCAGTATTGTTTCATTGTTTTATGACCGCCCTAACAAAGTAGACACAATACAAATAGAGTAATACATACGAGAGGTGTTCATTAAAGATTTCCCCTGACCCACTTCCAAAGGACTGGGATAAACGAAACTTGGCTTTATTAGTCCTTCTCGGCATAACTACCACCAATGGTGACACACTTCTCCCATCGCCTTATGCAGCTGTGAAGACCTCGTCTGTAGAAGTTGGTAGTTTGCGTCTGTAGCCAAGACTTTACCTCGGAAATATGTTCATCACCAACCGAAAAACACTTCCCCGTCAAGAAAGACTTCATGGTTGGAAAGAAGCGGAAGTTAGATGGTGAGCGTTTGGGAGAATAAGGGGGTGGGTGAGGAAGGATTTCATAGCCGCAGGTGTGCACTTTCGTCTGGGAAACATGCGCATTCTGAACTGGAGCGTTGTCTTAGAAGAGGAGGACTCTGTAAGAGGTTGAATTATGTTGGTACTGGAAGGGTGTCACACAATTCCTTACATCAATGTTTTTTTACGAAAATTAGCAGAACAAGAAAGTATTTAACAAAACAATCTTTTATTCGGTATGCACAAAATGTACAACTCGGGACAATCAGTAGCCAGGTCTGGAGTGGAAACAGCAAAGTCGATATTCATCTTACTTTATGAAGACAATATTACACTTGGAAAATACAGTGGTCAGGTCAGGTGTAGAATCAGCAAAGCTGGAGTTAATAAAACTTTGTGAAGGCATCTTCACAGAACTCCAGTAAGAATCAGAGCTGGCCAAATTCCAAGCGTTCGGGACAGGAGCGTAGGCAAACTCTGAGCTGTTAAAAACCACATCTGCAAGGTTCAGCGGCTGCGTGTCGAGTCAGAGACGCAGCCGCTGAACTTTTTTCCTGCCAGTTTTCTGCGCATGCATATGAGGGAACTTCTGGCAGGCCTTCCAGAAGATTCCAACCCTGTGCATGCATGCTGAAGACTCTCAAGATGATGTCACTACAACTCCTTTGGTCAACATGCCACGCCTCTCTGTTTTGATGCTGTCCCACAATTTCTGCAGCAGAGAAACATAATATGCCCTGTTAATTGTGGTGCCCTTTATCAGAAAATCCATCAGCACTACTCTGCGCTGGCACCAAAAGACTGTGAGCATCACCTTCCCTGCTGAATGTTGGACACGAGCCTTCTTTGGAGGTGGTGAGTTATCATGCTTCCATTGCTTCGACTGGACTCTAGTCTCAAGATCATAGTGATGGACTTCTGTTTTATTTTGTGTGATAAGTCTGCCGAAAAAGACCTCTTTGTTTTCTTGGCACATTACCAAAAGTGCCTTGGAGCAATTGACACATTCCTGCTTCTGAAAAGGTGAGCATCCGGAGAATCCATCGTGTAGATAACTTCCGCATGTGCAAATGGTCGTGAATTATTTTTCTCACAGACCCTCCACCTATCTTCATTTCTTGGGCTACTTGCCGAATAGTTATGCAGCGTTTCTCCAAAATGGCAGCTTCTACTTAATGGATGGTGTTGTCATCAATGGCGGAATGTGGTCGTCCAGGAATAAAAGCAGTTTCCACCAATGTTCGATCACATTTGAACTGGCGATGCCAGTGCTTGTCTACGTTGTATGATGGTGCATCGTCACCATAAACTTCTTTCATTTCATCGAAAGTCTCTTTTGGTGTATGACCTTTCAAGTATAAGAACCTGATCACTGATCTGCATTCAACTGCCTCCATTATAACACCTTACTCCACTTCAGCAGCTGTAAAAGACAAATGAATACTAGTGGAAAGCTACAATTTACAATATGACATGTATAATTATATCTGCACAAGTTCCGTTCCCTGCAATAATCAGAAGTAGGGTCAGGGGAAATCTTTAGTGAACACCCCTCGTACATAGGTGCTGACATGGCTGAGAAATTTGCTTCTGAATCTCAAGGTTTTGAGTTCAGTCCCACTGTGTGGTACCTGATGCAAGGGTCTTTTGCATTAGCCCTGGGTTGACCAAAGCCTTGAGAGTGGATTTGGTAGACGGAAACAGAAACTTGTGTGTGGATATGTGTGAGTTTCCTTCACTTGGCATTGCATGACAGTTGTAAATGGGTGTTACTGTCATTTATTTCCAATATTCAGCAAAATATTCCAGGTCATGAGGAAATACTACCTTGTGAGGTTTGGTGACAAGAAGGGCGTCTGGCCATAGATAATCTGCCCTGCCTCAACAAATTCCATCTGACCCATGCAAATATGGAAAAGTGGATGTTAAATGATGATGATAACTTGTTTGAAACTAGGTTAGCTCTGGCATAAGAGACCTATGATCAAAGTTCTTCCAACCATGACCATCCTACTCTTTTAGGTGTTGTGTATCTACAACCACATTATTTATTGTGCATCCTAAAAGGACTATGATAAGAAACAGCTTGGCTACTACTTCCAGTAACTATAAAAAGCAATGTTTCCTAAACTATATAATCTATTTCGTTGGATGTTTCCAAAGCTTTCATCAACCTCAGCATTCTTGGAGTTTAGTGGAATCATCATCATCATCATTTAACGTTCGCCTTCCATGCTAGCATGGGTTGGAAGATTTGACTGAGGACTGGTGAACCAGATGGCTACACAAGGCTCCAATCTGATTTGGCAGAATTTCTACAGCTGGATGCCCTTCATAACGCCAATCACTCCGAGAGTGTAGTGGGTGCTTTTACGTGCCACCGGCACGAAGGCCAGTCAGGCGGTACTGGCAATGGCCACGCTCAAGATGGTGTATTTTACGTGCCACCTGCACAGGAGCCAGTCCAGCGGCACTGGCAACGATCTCACTCAAATGTCTTTACAAGTGCCAGGAAGGCAACGCTGGGCACAGGTGCCATCACGATTTACTTAATATGTACATTACTATGATCAATTTATCCTCAATGATACCCCATATTAAATAATAATGAGGATAATCTTTGAAAATCATTAAATAAATATGTATGTGCAGGTGTGACTGTGTGGTAAGAAGCTTGCTTCCCGACCACATGGTTCCAGGCTCAGCCTCACTGTGTGGCACCTTGGGCAAGTGTCTTCTACTACAGCTTCAGGCCAACCAAATCTTTGTGAGTGGATTTGATAGATGGAAACTGAAAGAAGCCCGTCGTGTTATATGTGTGTATGTGTCTTTGTTTATCCCCTCCATCATTGCTTGACAACCAGTGTTGGTGCGTTTATGTCCCTGTAACTTAGTGGTTTGGCAAAGAGATAGATAGAATAAGTACTAGGACTTAAAAGATAAATCCTGGGGTTGAACTGTTCGACAAAACCACTTTAAAGTGGTTTCCAGCATGACTGAAAGAAATAAAAGAATAAAAGAAAATACTAATAGGTGCAGCCATGGCAGTGTGGTTAAGAAGCTCACTTTGCAGTAGCATGGTTTTGAGTTCAATCCCACCGTATGGCACCTTGGGCAAGTGTCTTCTACTATAGCCTTGAGCCAACTAATGCCTTTGAGTGGATTTGGTAGACAGAAACTGAAAGAAACCGGTCTTGTGTGCACACGCACATGTGTGTGTACCCTTCTTTTGACATCACATCATGATTGTAGACAAGTGTCACTTTGATTCAAACAATACTGTTCATTTCAACTCTTCTGTGGAAAACATACCTGACCAAGAAGAACTATTACCTTGCTTAGAAACAGATGAGGGTTGATAACAGCAAGGGCATGCAGCCATAGAAAAACTTGCTTCAACAAATTCCGTCTGACCCATGTCAGCATGGGAAAGTGGACATTAAAATAATGATGCATGTATGTTTGAGCATGTGTGCATGTTTGCATTAGTGATTTCATATTTCTTCCCTCATTTTCTATAAACAAAAGTTTTGCTCTCAATGCAGGTGGTTTTGTATGTTTGTTTGTAGTTAAAGATGAAAGCACATCTAGGCTTCTTGGCATGTTCTTACATGTTGCACAGTCTTTCTAAAGAAAATGACTCATAGCTATGTCCAGGCTGTTTGTTGCTTCACAGACTATGTAATTAATACTTTGCTCAGAAACAGGTAAGGGTATCCAGATATAGAAAACACGCCTCTATGAATCCTGGATGACCAATAGAAGCATGGAAAATAGATATTATAACTATGATAATGATGTTAGTATTTGAAATGTTAATATATTAAACAACAGCAAAACGCATCAATACAGGAATAAATTTTTTTATTTACCAAATCTGATACAATGATGCATGACATTAGGCTATCTTCACCAGACTATAACTTAGTGACTTATTAAATGCATAGTTATTATATAGATTGTCATTAATTGAAACAGTTATTCACAAGGAAACTGTACAAGGACTGCCTCATGCAATCTACGTCTAGGAGAAGCTAATGAACTACAAAGAGTGGATAGTATCAGCCAGTTACATGTATGAAAGTGACAAATTGATAAACAAAGAAATTCATTTTGAAAATAGCTAACACATAAATAAAATAATGTCAATACAAAATTATGATAGAAACATTTCCACACGTCATTTGCAGAGGCACATGAATGAAGAACTCTAAAATTAGAGTACAAAATCAGTATCATAGTCTCTTTTTCAACAACCATTTATAAAGGAATGGTCTCTTTTCTCTTTGGTTGAAAACTCTTTGCAATATTCTTCAAAAAATATATTCTGGTGCTTATATTCCAGCATCATATTGTTAAGAGGGGCAAGACCTATGCAAGCTCTGAAGACATTTTCAATACAGGCTCTCTGACGGAATAAAGAATTAACAAGTGGTGTATTCTTGGGTACTAGTGGTGCTTTGCACAAATAGCTCAGAATAGAAAGGATTGAATTGAAACTTTGGAAGTTTGGTTCATCAGCAACTCGGAATTGAATACGCTCGCAAAGTTCTGAAATAATAACCAAATCAAGGATAAGAGGGGTGGCCAATAGAGAATCTTCGCAGGTGTTGTGTATAACTAAAGTATTGAGACCACCCATCATAATTTCTGAGGTGTACTCATCCATTGCTCGTTTACTGTCTCCCACATAAGGTACATATTTGATCACAACTGTATGATCAGGAGAGTCCTTGCCCTTGTACAAAATTGGATTAGATTTCACCATATCATCAACCACATTACTTTTAGATACCTGCAATAAGAGAAAATAAAATTTTATGTGTAAATAACAGTCAAGGTGAATATTATTTACATTATTTCCAACCACAAAAATAATATAAAAAAAGAGAGAAATAAGAAATTCTAACATTATTAAATCTAGTTTAGAGAGAAATTTGTTTTATTTAACGTTATTTTAAGGTAATAAATAATTTTCTTTTGAAAGTTAGCATTTCATTGCATCTTTTTGTCTAAGCATCAAGAAATTAAGTTACATTATAATTTCGTATTTCCTGATATTACCTATGGTGGCAAATAGCTGAAATGTCTGACCAGTAGGTCCTCTTAAAGCTGACCTGTAAATGAACAACAAAGTAGCCTTAAACTAGTTTTCTTTGAACAAACCTTTTAGCAGATTTACTTTACATATCACTAGATAGCTTTACTTGGAATTGAACCATCAAATATCTCCTTAAACTCACTGCAATCAGAAATAAACTCTTGGGTTTGGGGATAGATTTAAACTTAAGTTTAAAGAAGCTATAAGCTCTGGCTATCAAAAAGATTCATCTTTTAATGTTAATGGATTGATATATTTGCAGGAACAAAATATGTTTTGTTATTTTAGCTTCTATCAGTCCTTTGTCATTTCAATCATTATCATTTTGATTTGTTTTTATTTTTTTGAAAGACAGAGTGAGGTTTCTGCAAAATTTGACTGCTATTTTCAGTAAGATGAGAGACCGTACAGAAACAAGGTTTGTTTTACATCTTAAAAGCTGATTTTAATATCTTCACTAGAAATAATAATAATAGTTTCAAATTTTGGCACAAGGCCAGCAATTTCGGGGAGGGGTTAAGTCAATTACATTTACCCCAGTGACTCCAAAAGGATGAAAGCTGAAGTCAACCTCAACGGAATCTTAACTCAGAAATGTAAAGACAGATGAAATGCTACTAAGCATTATGCCCAGCATGCTAACAGTTCTGCCAGCACACAACCTTAAAAATAATAATCCTTTCTACTATAGGCACAAAGCCTGAAAGTTGGTGGGAGTGGGGCTAGTTGATAACACTGATCCTAGTTTGACTGGAATTTTATCAACCCTGAAAGGATGAAAGCAAAGTCAACCTCCAGGGAATTTAAACTCAGAATGTAAAGATGGAAGAAATACTGCCAAGCATTTTGTCCAACATGCTAACAATTCTGCCAGTTTGCCACCCTAATAATAATAATAATCTTTTCTACTATAGGCACAAGGCCTGGAACTTTGGAGAAGGGGGCTAGTCGATTACACTAACCCCAGTGCTCAACTGGTACTTGTTTTATTGACCCCGAAAGAATGAAAGACAAAGTCGACCTCAGAAGTTCAACTCAGAGCATGAAGACAGATGAAATACTGCTAAGCTTTTTACCTGGCATGCAAACGATTCTGTCAGCTTGCCATCTTAAATGATAACAAGAGCACTCAGCGAGTTCAAACCTCCACCAAGGCAACACCAACGTCCTCTCAACGATTAACCGGAGATGATTTTTAAAATGAGAATATCTGAAATAAAGTCGACTGCTCTCACAAACGACAATACTGAAAATGAACCTGACCACTCACAAATGGAAAAATAATCCATATATATATATATATATATATATATATTGAGTGAGAGGTGAAGGGAGAGATGAAACACTAATATAGTGAAGAAGTAGTGAGAGTAATAGCCATGACTGAGAGGGAGTGAGAGAAAGTAATGACAATGAGAAAGATGAAACGAAGTGGCAACAAGAGCATTGTATAAATGAGAAAGGAAGAGGTGATAGATGAATATCAAAGGAAGGAGTGAAAAAGCCGATAAACGGCATTTGAAGTGTGAGTATGTGTGTGTAAAAGAGAGCTATGTTTGCATGTGTATGTGTGTACAATGGAAATGGGATGGTAATGTTCAATGCTGAAAATGTGTGAGTGTGTGTGTGCATGTACAAGAGAACTAAGTGATACTTTACATATACATTTAAAGTAAAAAGAATCGGAAAAATAATCCAGAATCCTTGTCTGGTACCAGATAGATCCCAAAATTTAATGAGACTGTGCCAATCACAAACATCCTTGAAAATTTCATCTGAATCCATCCAGCGGTTCTTGAGATATCTTGTCCATGGACAAACAAACAAATACAACTGAAAACAATATCTCCACCTTCACTCAGACGTAGGCAATAATAAAGTACAAAATAAAAAAAATAAACCATAGATTTTTTTACCTCTTTTGATCG
>NC_068987.1:57125951-57126564 GCF_001194135.2 Octopus bimaculoides | reverse complement strand
GTTCGTTTGTTACTCTGATGTAATAATATTTTTCAATATCTTTCTCTCCATAGACACATATAATAGTCTATTGCTGGGATTTGACCAAAAACTTTGGACTATCCATACTTTAAAACTGTGATTAAAAAAAAAAAAGAATTTGAAAAATTAAAAGAAAAACAATTTTTTTCATAGTCATATGAATTCCCATGAGTAGAAGACAAATTTGGAAGAATTTTGTGAAAATTAAAGCAAAATTCTATCAAATTATATTTGTTTCTTTTAACTCTTGTTTTTCTCACATGTTCAGTCACTACTGACTTTTTAAGGGGGGGGGGGTCAATAAAAATCCTCAGCCAGCAGTAATACTAAGAATGTACATGCGCAGCTGAGCAAACATGCTTCTGCACATGCAGTAAAATGCCCACTTGAATCTTGCATATCAATGTTATTGGATCAAATATGAAATATACCAGGCATGACTGTATGGCTAAGAAGCTCACTTCCCAGACAGGTGATTTGGAATTCAGTTCTGTTGCATGGTACCTTGGACAAGTGTTTTCTACTATAGCTTTGAAGCCATGAGAGCTGATTTGGAAACTGAAAGAATACCGTTTTATATATATATGATATA
>NC_068987.1:57102366-57125941 GCF_001194135.2 Octopus bimaculoides | reverse complement strand
TTCAATCCCATTGCATGGCACCTTGGGCAAGTGTCTTCTATTATAGCCTCCAAGTGGATTTAGTAGACAGAAACTGAAAGAAGCCTGTCATACATACATATATTACACACACACGTATGTATGTATGTATGTATATATCTGTGTGTGTCTTTGTGTCTGTTTGTCCCCACCATCACCACTTGACAATGTACACTTGACTATGTACCCATAGCTTAGCAGTTTGGCAAAAGAGACTGATAGAATAAGTACTAGGCTTAAAATATAAGTCCTGGGGGTCCATTGTTGAACTAAAATCCTACAAGGTGGTGCCCCAGCATGGCCACAGTAGAATGACTGAATCAAGTAAAAGAATATATATATATGTACATGAACATATGCAGGACACAGAACTGTGCACTATCTCAAAGTTGGCAATGCAATTTCGCATAACCTGGAAAGAAGTTTACTCTCAAGTTGAAGTTGACAACCACAAGTGATGTGGCATAGACTAAGAAGATATAATATTTATGTTTGTGATTACATACAATCACACACATGTATCAAAGTTGTGATGGGCAGTGCTGTAGTGGTTGTCAACTCTTCTGTCAACACCTTCACTCTTTTAAAGCCATGTAGAATAAGAAAATACAAATAATATATGAGTATATGCATACATATGTACATACCTTCATCTACATGTATATATAGATGCATATCTGGGTACATGACGTTGCAAAAAAACATGGACAAAATGATAAACGGTACAGAAAACACACAGGCCACATAGAGAACATTTCCTTCATCAGCTGCCACCATTATAACACTGGCGTTTCAAAGAGTTAGGGCAGGACACATCGTTAAAATGGCTCTTCCCACGGATACAAATTAAATTTGTTCCATGGAGGAATGTAGTGGCGGACAGAAAACAAGACAGGAAAACAAAATAGTGAAATAAACAAACAAAAAAGGCTATACGGCCAGACGTGACAAAGTATGTGTAGAATAAGAAGGGCAATCTGATTATAAAACAATGTCTCAATAGATAACATATTCACCTAACCCATGCTTGCATGAAGAAAAAAAATGAAAATTGCACGGGAAGTAAATTGTTACCAAACTTATAAACTCTATCTAAAGGTGAAAAAATGTAAGCAGTGTAATGAGATAACCAATAAAAGAGATTTAGTTTTAAAGCACAGATATAATTATGAATAGTGGACACTTTAGTGTGGAATGTGACATGGTCCAACAAGCTGCAAGATTGCATCAAGCTACAATGTCAGCTTTGATATGGTTTCTACAGTTGGATGCCTTTCCTAATGTTAATCACTTTACAGTGAATATGGGGTGCATTTTTCCCGTCCCTAACACTAGTGAAGACACCTAGTAATTTTTATAAGATGAAAACTTTTCTCGCCTGAGTGGATGGGTGTATTTAAGAGAGTGGGGAGGTGGCTTTATGCCAGGTGTTGAGAAGGTAAGGTATGATAGGACAAGCACAGGTGTCTTGTAGAGGAGATATGTAGTTATCAATTTTAAAGAGAGTAACAAAAAAAAAAAACCCCAAAAAAAAGAAACTTACTCCTTCCAAAATACTGGCAACAGCAAACAATGTGGATGGTGACACTTCACTTTCATTGTTACGGATGCTCTTTATTAGGGCATCTGCAGTGTCATTTAGTCCATGACGAACATCACAAAACCTTTCAGTGTTAGCTGTCCAGAGAACAATAACCTTATCAATAGCGTTATTTTCTTTAAAGGAACGAATATCTTTCCGTAGTTGTTCCAACATTTCTTGCTTTGTACCAGATAATACATTATTGGCCCGTGCTGCTTGGTTAGCTGCTATGAAGTCAGGCATGTAAACAGAAGGTCTCGGACGAATCCCTTCAAGATACGGTCTCACTTGTACCTGTAAATTGTAATCTAGAACTTGAGCTCTCTCCATTGCATCAGCTACGTTGGCAGATGAGATATCCCAACCTTGATAAGATAAAGAAATGATATTTTACTTTTTTTGAAACAGTAATTTTAATATTGCATAAATATAACTGTTTTTTTTTTAATTTGAATCAGTGCTAACAAGAACCATCCATATATAGTTTAATTTACAAATGAAATCAAAAATATAATAGTTCTGGTTATTTTTCTAATTATTTTTCAAACTAAAGCAACATCTTCAGAATGAAAAAAAAATTTAATATATTAGTATAGTGTTAAATAAAATCTTTCCTCAGTTAATACAAAAATGTAATTTACAATAAATTTTGTTTGAGAAAAAGCTTTGTGATAAAAGTTAAGATTTCATAATCACCCACAAAACATCCTATTTTCCACCTATGTGCAATTAACACACTAATTGTGCCGTCCCTTTCTTCCACACAACTTACCCATTTATACAAACAAAAGCAACCAACAAAGGAAAAAAAAAGTTGTGAAATCACAATCATATTCTGAGTATACCCCCAGAAACATTTTTATAATTCCTTATCCCCTGCATTTCATGAAGAAATTTCAGTAAAACTTCAAATAGGTAGCAGATTTTCAAAGTTTCCTATTAACAAATATGCATGTAAACATATTGAGCAAAAACGATGAGAATATGTGAAACAAAGGCAGGGAAGAAAGTACTCACATCATTACCATTTCCTAAAAACAGTTTCATTCTGCCCAAGGTTGCAATGCAAATCAAGGTGAACAGTTTAATGCTAGATCAAACTGCTTGGTATTCCATCCACAGCAACTAGTGAATCCACATGGAAGATGTGTTTACAAATTCATGTATTGACGAGACAAAATGAAACTAATGAATTACACCCCCCCCCCACCTACCCACCTAACTTCCATGCAGAAAGAAGCATGCTTATTATACATGCAAAATTAATAATAATTTAGGGTACCAAAAATGAATTTACCTCCCACACACTGCAAAATTACTTTTTTCATTATTTTCAAACCATTACGTCCAAGTTTACCACAAACCAGAAATAACCTAGAATTTTTTTAGGCACAAATGCTTATTTTTATAATTACAAGTTTAAAAATCCCCCATCTAACCACAATTCATTTAAAAAATGTTGCCAATGAGCTAGCTCAATGAATATCTTGTAAACCCTAACGAGATAAGCCTAAATTTAATTCATTACCAAAAACCCGTTTATTTACTGGAATTTTGTACACAAAATTCAAATTGCCTGTTACACAGAGGAAGTTTTTTTTTTTTTTCTTTCAATTGTTGTTCAGTTTAGTCTAATCATTCCCAGTATCTTGTCCAGAATAAAGGTACATGAAAATAGAAAATAAAACAAGCTAAAAAAAACATTCTCAAATCATCACACTAACAACTTATCCCACTAATTACAAATACAGCATCCTCAAACTGTCACAGTTGTCCCACAAATCATCAATTTAGTGCATCAGTTTGGCAGCTTTACAAGTAATGTTCAAAATTGAGGTAATTTTTTATCAATTAAAATATATATGCACTTGATTTTAATTTAGAAAAAAAAATTCTCATATATAGTATTTCGAATTTATCATAAAATGATATCTGATTTTGAATTCATGCACCCAGGCAATCTATTTAAAATTATGGAATCTTAAAAAGACAAGCAAGAAAAGAATGCTGTTGATGGGAGAAGCACGAGGAGGTATGTTGTGAGGTGGTGATATCAGGACAATATTGAAATATTACCCTGAAAAATAGGAATTTTTAAACATGTATACTAAGCAAACAAAATATAAGTTTCCAGGAGGAAGAAGGTAAACCACTGTTTAAATGAAGACAAGATATAGTACATTTAGATAAAGATATGTTTAAGGCTGTATTTAATAAATAAAAACTGTTGGCCTCATTTTAAACAGCAGTTTTGAATGTATTAACAGTATTGCATTTGAAAGAATTCAAAAACAGAAACACCTGTAGAATGTTGTCGTTAATTCTATGTTGTTTTGTTTTTCATTTTGCTGAAAGTTTTGAAGGTAAGGGAGCCATGCTACTAATATGTAACTCAGATTATATTGAATGGAAGACTATACTACTTCAGTAAGAGAGTGTATATTTTGTTTGTGATACCACAGATGGAAAAGGTTTGCCTATATAAACATTACCAGACATCCAACCAAATTGAGTAATGTGTTTTGCCCATGGGCAATAAAATATTGCTTCAGCAAGATATAAACTCATGATAATATAATTTATAGTTCAGCTTATAAACTCAAATGAGTAAACATCTGAAATAATACTACACACCAAGTTGGTAGCTTTCCAAGTAAAGTCCAATTTTTGGGATATTTTTCCAACAAATAAATCGCAAGTATTTCTTTTATTAGTAGAAATCAACATTACACTAGAACTTTTCTACACCTGACAAAATAAGCCTGAATTCTTAAGTAAATATTAAAATATTTCAGAAGAAAAATATTGTATTACAGAAATTAAATCATCTACCAATAATTATCGCATTTGATATCACAGCATTTTCTGTAATTCAGAGTAAGCTTGATCATCACCAAATTGAATTATCAGCAAAAGATTTTAAAAGAAAAATACACAATCTACTGGCTTAAGGGGAAAACTATATACTCTTGCCGATTTAGCTACCATAAGATTAAGTGTTTCTTTATCTGTTTTCAGTCATTATCCTTGTTAGCTATTCTGCCCTAAAGCAACTGCTAATGACACAGTTTCAAAAATATTCCATTCAACTAAGTAAGCACACACACACACACATACACAAACATAAAGCTTCATTGCTAACAGGAGTAAAATACTAGCTGGTCAAATTTCTCACAAATCGTATATAAGTACATATCACATATGAAGCCAACAGAGTTCATAGTCACCACAAATGTACTTTCCATACAACATATGAAACCATTTGATACTAGAAATGATTACTTTCAATTTCTATCAAAAATATGTTTTGCAATTATATATCTAAATTCACACAAATAAAACTAATCGTGTATGTTAACTCTTCCACTGTAGTATATCTGATAAGAATTTATCTTAGATTTTGAGCACCTTACAATCATAGTTTTGTAGCAGGCAACAATAGTGCGCATATGCTAACATTTGGTGTAAAATGATACATGATGCGAGGGGCAGAAAAATTCTGATGGTTAGGATAATGTTATGAAATCAACTTTGTAGTGAGTGCAGTGTGGCATAGTAGAGATGTTAAAAACGAAGGTATAAAGCAAGGGAGGTAATTTGAAGACATCGCAAGCTGGAAAGAATCATGAATAAAAACAACCTGGCTACAGACGTTATTTCATAGCCAAAATGAAAACCTACTTCTCAGCTTGAATTCAATAAGCAGAAAAAAAAACAAAAAAAACAAGATTCTTTAACTTTGTTAATAAGTAGGTATATTTGGAGATCAAGTTATTCAATAAAATGGTCTTAAGAAAGCATAAAAAACAAGATAATCATCAATAAAGCAAGTTAAATTAATTGCATTTAACACTTACCTTCATTAAAGTTAAGAGTTTAAGAAAACTCCAATACTATAAGTTGCACTGAAGTAAAAATTAAAAAGAAAAGCTAGCAAGTAGGGAAGGTTTGAATGAATACAGGACAGCAGCTATAGTTATGGCCTTACAGTTTTGATTGTCGGAGTTAGATAAAGCCTAAGTCCCATAATTTTTCAAATACTTGATCAATACAGTGCAACTGCAAAATGTTTTAATCTACACCATAAGTCAAGAACATTTATGATGCAATACAAATGCATCTATTAAATTGTATCTTTGAGCAGACTGCTTGAAATACATAATATACACATCAGTTTTCTGATATTGAGACACATTCCAAAAAATAGATTATTAACTTTTGGAAAAGTATCTTTAATTTGAAGTGTTGCTACTCTGTCTAGTGTTACAAATGGACTAGTTTTCAAATAGGTGAGCAATATTTAAGTCACACAGATCATGAAACGCCAAGGTAAACTAGGCAAATATATTAGTGCAGAAAAAGGAAACTTGTGTTTTAGTGAAGAATTGATTAAAAACAATTGTTTTCATGGGAAAATTGACAAAAGTTTTAATTTGACCAATAGAAAATAAATAATTCTATTTCTGGTCTGAAATATTAAAGAAAATATAGGATAACTGTTTCTTAAGTTCTGTATCCATACATACTCAACATGTTAGAAACAGCAACCAAATCACCCTCAAATTATACTCTATTGTCTAAAAAAAGACATTGTACAGAGCTGTTCAAAGTACATTATGCCTGAAAAATAGTAGAGGTGGCCATAGCTGGAAGGTTTTGATCTAAAAGTCAATCAAATTGACTTCAGCATAAACAATACTTTGTGAACAACTTACATAACCAATATGTATGGCAGAAAAGGTGACTGATAAAATAGAAATCAGTTTTTATTCAGAATTAATGTTCTATTTCATTAAATATGATTGCTGAAAACCCTTCAAGATTGAATATAATTATCAGAAGAGTTAATTATTAATAATATCATTATTCTGTAATACACAAACAGTCTTTACTAGAATTGAAGATCAAATGTACTATAGAATATTTTCAGAATTTATCTATTGAATGTTTGACAGATTTCCTAACTAACAAACATGACTGCATTTGTATGTTTGTGAGTGTGTCCATGTGTGTGTGTTGAAATAATGTGTGCATCTGAATGTGTGTGAGTAGATATTCTTGTTCATAGAGTTTAAAATCACAGCATTTTAACTATTTGAACAGTGAAAGAAAAGTAGCTAGACTTGAAATAAGATATAAGAAACTGCAAAATATAAACTCACGTCAGTAGGTGACTGACATACAGCTTGATCTTGTGTAGCAATTCTGTCCTTGTTGACAATAAAACTGTCAGGAGAGGCTTTCCTTCCCTGGGAATCAAACATTCAAAATGGCAAAAGAATTTTTTTTTTTTTTTGCACACGGCATGCAACAGATAAATTGCTACAAGGGCAGAACAGATGATTTTACTGCTTAGCTGCATTCTTTGTGGACAAGATACAGCATTGAGCAAGGAATGAACCAACACATCAGAAACAAAGAAACTTTATTTCTAAGAACAACCATACAATATGCTGTTTTCTCTGGATGGAAGTGTGCCATAAAACATTTACTACACATAAAATTGTGTCCTTATCCATCACTTGAATTACTCAAAATGAAATGTCTTACCAGCATTTTCCGTTGGATTAGCTTTTCATACTTACAGAAGATTTTGTATGGTTTCTGTATTTTACATATACATAAATATTTCCCAAATATGTAAACATTTTGAACTTAACTAATCACACATTTTACACTTAATATTTATAGATATTCATTTAGTCTTTTACTGATTCTAGTCAGTGGACTTTGGCTATACTAGGACTTGGATTGCAAGGGTACAGTCAATATCAACCCTAGATTTATTTTACTGACTCCAAAAATATGAAGGGTTGTAAGAAAGAGAAAATCTATCAGTGCTATATTTGAATTCAGAAATAACAGAGGTGCAAAACTCTACTAATTCTGCCTTCAGAAATATTAATTTATTTCTCTTTCATCTGTTTTAAACAAGCTGCTTCCAAAATGTAAAAACATTCCACACACAAAACACTTTATATTTTAAATATTAGTAATAGAATTATCCAATGCATTAAAAACAGAAAATATCAATTAGTGACACTTAAAAAAAGTTTTTTTTAATTAAAAAAAACCTAGCTACAAGAACAAGCTGCAATTTTCTATATATTCCCTAATTAACAACGTAATTACTAAGATTTGAAACTGATGATACCTAAATTGGTTCTATTCATTGAGTCAGAAAACTAGATAAAGGAAAGAGACCCAAGCAATCATTAATTGAATTAACATATCACCTGAAAACATCACTACCTGAAGTATCAGCATTATAAATTGCATGACACTCAAACTAATTCTAAAACTGTTTTGTTTTAAAAGTATAAGTGGAAAGATTGAATATACACCCTTATAAATTCTTAGAATTCTTCAGTTTGCAGAAAGACAAATTAACACAATGGCTTATCCAGGCCCACAACTCTCAATCCAAACAACTATAGCTAAGATATATTCATTATTTCCCTGTATGCGTCAAGTGATTGTTAACCAACTCAGTCGTTTTTGTGTTTAGGTGTTCACATGAATTTTGGCTAATTAGTAAGGTGAACAGAAAACCAGTGTAAGTTTCAAATCTTTTGTATTCAAGTCAAGTTAGGAAATATGCAATCTTAATTTACCTAAAACCCATTTTACAGTAAAATCGTATTGCAACATAGCCCTTACCAAACAATTCTGTTTATGAAGTTCCCTGTGACAGATCACTGAAAATAGTTTTTAAAAGTTGCTGGTCCATGACTGAACAAGTTACAGCCAAATAGAAATTGTCTCAATCATTCAATGCACCAAATTAATGGCATAACCCTTACACTCAATATTAAACTAGTTTCATTAACTTATTAAATCTGGCTAATGACTGCTACAGGATAATATTCCCACTAATAATTTTCAAAATAAGTTCAGCATTCAGAGAATAATCTTTTCTAATAATAATAGATGATTACTAGGGGCCTCTGTTAATGATTTCAGCAGTAAAATTGGCTTATGTTGCTTATTCTTCTACCCATAGAACACTAGCTATATGACCTTTCACAAACATTGTCAATAGCTGTTATGTGCCTCAGTATAAAATGCCCTATTCCATTTAATCTGAAGTCAAAGGAAAATCTGTGACATTAATTCCTCCATGAAAAATTAGCAATGAGTTCATCTTCAGTGCTGAACAACTAGTTATCTAAATGTTTAACTGATGAATAATAACGCTGAATTTATCATATCAATATAGGAATAAAGGATAATTGAACAAGATGCACCACTACCTATTTTCATTCCAATTGGAACATTGTTCAATTTATAGTATATATTTAAAACATTAATTAAGATGTACATTGTTGACATTAAGCATGGAGGCACACTGAGCATGTCTTCGTATGAAAATTCATTGATGCCATAGATAGGACCTGACCAATAATATTTAGTAAAGTGAAGTGGCTTTCCATATTCAGGTCACTTAATTTGAATGCTAGACACTTTTCCTGTGTCTTTAACCACAATTACGACAGTTTAATTCTCTCTTGCTCAGAGTTTTCCATCAACTTCATTCCATTTACAAAATGCTTGTGAATTTATTCTTAAAGAGTCATTTATTGATTTGTTGCCATGTTGCTTGTGTTCCAGTAATTTGAATTCATCAGCTGTTTCAGCATGTTTAGCTAACATCTCTCTTTATAACTGAAGGTATATGACATCTTCAATAAATACAAGGAAAAACATGTCTGGAATTTCATGACAGCCACAATACTACATCATGTAAGATTATTTTGATGTCAAATTACCAAAATTTTGCCATTGTTTCTGTTTAGTTACTGAAATTGAAAAATTTTCCTGACATCTTTATCATTAAGTGGTGTTTGTCTTATAGCAAATTTGGGTCGTCTTACTCAACACCTACAAAACTCTCCATGGGTTATAGAAACAAAGACAAACTTATAAGCATATCAAGGACAATAACTTGCAATGACTGCACAATAAAAAAACACAACACAAAGACAACCATAGTAATAACTGAAGCTATATCAAAAATTAATATGAGTTATCATTGTAAGACATATGCAGTTAAATGTACATAAAAAAAAATCTGACCTTTTGAGCATATTTCTCAATATGCACAAAAAGTATATTTTCTTGAATATACTTTTATCCAGATATACTATGTCCACTTAAGATGAAGTATTATTTGATATGAAACCAACAATAATAAAGCTTTTGGTTTTGTGAAAAATGTTATTAACATTTTATATGGATTTCGCTTTGAGAGTATTTATTGTTAATTAGTTAAATTTGTTATAATAGTGAGCCTTTCAAAGACAATCAGCTAACAAGATGGAGCACTCCCTCTCCTACAGTTCAGTTTTATCTCTTTCCTCTAAAAACAATCCTGAGATAGCAGAAATACTGAGTTTTTTTCCATGGTCTAGTCATTCTCCAGTTGACACCTGTTGATGCAGGGGTCACATGAAAGCTGTTACAACACCAGCAATTGATTTTTTTTTTAATCTCTTGTTTTTTTTGGTTTTAAAGTAACAATATTGTATTAAAAATTATATATTTCATCAACAGGTTTTATTTTAAAATAATTTGTATAGAGTTTCTATGATCAATACTTTGAAATGATTTGATTTAAGATTTATTTACTATTTTCACGTCAAAATGAGACATTTAATAATATTTAACAAGTTACAAACTACTAGAAAAATACTAATGCAAAAGGTAAACTTGTAAATTTGAACTACATTTTAAAATAACATAAAATGCATTTAATGGCATCTAGACGTTGACCATAAAACATAAACGTTGCTACTTTTTCGTTGAGTCGTAGAGGGGAGATCATTCATCATGTCTTTAATCTTCAAAAATTTTAGTCATTACTGAAGACAACTAATTTTATGGCATTTTCTATTACACATGACAATAAATGATCTTGTGAAAGGACAATGCTATCTTGGGCACACAATCACTAACTATTAATTTCACTATGAAAACGAATTAACCAAATGATTCCTGAATTGTTTTTATTCATATAGATATGTAGCTATTGTTTTTTTAACTTGCCTAAACAATTAAAAATTATACTGCTTGCATAATATATCTCACTGTTTGAAACATTATTTTCATTTTCACACTAGGAGTTGGACTAGTATCTTTAGATTTTTTAAAAAATCCATAATACATTCTTTTATTTCAAAAGATTGAGCTAAATTTCCCTAATCCCAAATTTTTATTTCTTTATTGCCCACAGGGGTCTAAACAGAGAGGGAACAAACAAGGACAGACAAAGGGATTAAGTCGGTTACATCAACCCCCAGTGCACAACTAGTAACTAGTACTTATTTAATCGATCCTGAAAGGATAAAAGGTGAAGTCGACCTCGGCAGAATTTGAACTCAGAATATAACGGCAGACGAAATACTGCCAAGCACTTCGCCTGGTGTGCTGCCCATATTTTTTTTTTACTCTTGAACACTTCCTACTTGGCTAAAAAGAAAAAAAAATGTGTAGCCATGTGAATTGCTCTATATCTCACAACTCAATAAAGTAATAGTTATTTACAATGATAACGGAAATTATTAAATTATGATAAACTGAAATAAAAGAAGAGTTAAATTATATGAACAAATTCACTTGTATAAATACATAGTTATTTTGAACAAACAACTCCAGTATATGTTAGTTGTGAACAAAAATGAAAATTCAGCTTTCAATGTTAGAAAAATTACATCAATACCACCTGAGGATGGATTATTTTCAGCGTATGTAATTCACTAAATATCAGCTTGTGCAATTATCTGACTCTTGGGAACAGCCAATAGCTGCTAGATGTCAACCTCAAGTGTTTCAAAAATGATAATATATGTCTTAAATTTGACTTTTTCTGTCAAAGTAATTTCATTGCTTTATAGCAAAACAGAATATACTTTAAGGGTATATATATTTTTTAATGGTATATCAAAATTTGACAGACTACTTCAAGTGTCACCAAGGGCAAAATTGGGTAAACTGTCAGCTTCTATCTACCCACTATATCCAACACATTGTTTTCTATATCGGATAATGTTTCTAATTTTCTAATTCAACTTTTACATAATTATATATGCATGTATAGTTACATAAAAGTTATAAAGTATACGTATATATTTTAATGAGAGGTTGACTCAGCTCCAAGTTGCATTGGATCGTAGGAGAAACCCATCTCATCAGATATGAGATTAATCTATCCTACAAGCCAACAAACTTTAAGTCATCCACTGCTGAATGAAACTTATTAAAAATATACATAACTCCTACCAAATGTGCCAAGTGCCTCTTTTCTTCATTTGTGCACTCACTCACTCATATATACCCCCACTTAGATTTTTCTACATGCCGATTCATTTACAAGAACATGGACTAAAAACGTCTTAAGAAAATACAAAATTGCAATAATTTCAATGTTAGCAAAATGCAAAACTAGTCGACTATCGCAATACTCTGCCCTTTAAAATATATTAAAACTATGTAAACTGTGTGCATTTTCCTTCTGTTATTATATATTTTTTCATTACAACTCACCATGTGGAGATAATCACTTTAACAAAATTCTTTTTTACTGTGTGTGTGTGTGTATAAATATATTTCGGTGAAGCTAGTACATTTTGTTTGTACATACAAACATATATAGGTACGTACGTACGTACGTACATATATATATATATATATATATATATATATATATATATATATATATATATATATACATACACACACACACACACATACAGAAGATATTTTTGCCACTGCCCAAAACAACAGAATATGTATAGCATAATTATTTCCCAACAAACTCTTCTCCGTATAGAGAAGAACTATCCTCTGATACAACCTGCTTTCTAAACATACACAGCTGCTTTCTCAACAGGATAACAAACAAGTTGAGTCTCGAATTAGTTTTAAAAAGAAAGCTACCAAATCAAATTCTCAAGGATATGTATGTCAATCTTAAACAATACTATGCTAACATCTTGCTTTTTTTTGCAATAAAACAAAATTCAACCCAATATAAATATAAAAATACCAAACGAGAACAAACTTGTCATAATTCAAAACTTATTGTGACAGGAACTGAACTTTTAACCAAGTTTACTGTTTGACATCAACAAAAATGACCTGACTATATACAAAAGACACTTTTCATACACAAAACATTATTGCATACTTTTGGGTATTATATTATTTTAAAGTATACTGAAATGTAATAGTTCCTTCTATCCTATAGATGGAAGGATTTATACATTACCCATTCTACCTAATATACTTATTTTATATATACATATTTTATATTTACATATTTTAGATATATATCTTTTCTACTATAGGAACAAGACCTAGGGGAGAGGAATAGTCAATTATACTGACCCCCAGTACACAACTGGTACTTATATTAACAATCCCAAAAGGATGAAAGACGAAGTTGACCTTGGCAGAATTTGAACTCAGAACATGAAGATGGATGAAATACCACTAAGCATTTCATCCAGCGTGCCAATGATTCTGCCAGCTTGCTGCCTTATTTATTTATATATATATATATATATATATATATATATATATATATATATATATATATATATATATATAAACACACCACACACACATAATATGTGTGTACTGTAGGTATGCATATATAATATAGATGATTGTGTTCACACTTGGGTGAATTGCAATTGACCCCCCCAAAAAGATATTCACTCAGTACTTTCAATACTTTTTGTACAGCCTTCCTATGAAAACCATATTCCCACTAGTCGGAACTGACTCAACTCCTCTGAGGTGTATGCTAAAATGGATGCACTTGCAGAGTGGAATAACTTATTTAAAAACTGAGTCTACAAGAGTTGCTATGTGGAGTTCCTCATTCCTGACATTTGACAACTCTTCAAGAACAAGAATGTGAAACCCTGAGTAGCAACTCATGCAGACTTAGCTTTCAACAAATAATAATATCCCATATACACATACACACAATTATACACGTGTGTATAGATACATCATACATATATAAATAGGCACACACATACATTTGTTTGCGTACACACGCACTCACACATATATATAAGAACACATACATTTGTTGGTGTACACACAAACACATATATATAAATATATATCTAAAATGTATCATAACAGAAAACTGGAAACATTTTTGGTATTATAAATTTTTTCAATCTCCTGTTTTGATAAGTAATAACTCTGCAAGAAGATATTTCCCAGTATTTTTCAACTCTTATGCATACCTCACACAAATATAACATCTATATACAATTCTGGAGCACTGGAATAAGCAGATATGCTTCAAGAGGTCACAGTTTGGATTATAACCCTCACTACATAATATATAAAACCTATGTAAACACTAACACAAATATTTTTTTATATATGTATATGTGGGTGTGTATGTGTTTGTGAAGGCACATGGCTCAGTAGTTAGAGCATCAGGTTCACAATCATGAGGTAGTGAGCTTGATTCCCAGACCAGGCTGTATGTTGTGTTCTTGAATAAGACACTTTACTTCATGTTGCTCCAGTTCACTAAGCTGTAGAAATGAGTTGCAACATCACTGATGCCAAGCTGTATCAACCTTTGCCCTTCCTTTGGATAATATTGGTGGCATGGAGAGGGGAGGCTGATATGCAGGGGCAACTGCTGGTCTTCCATAAACAACTTTGCCCGGACTTGTGCCTTGGAGGGTAACTTTCTAGGTGCAATCACATGGTCATTCATGACTAAATGGGGAGGGGGGTCTTTACCCTTAAAAAAAAAAAAATATATATATATATATATATATATACACACACACACACGAAGAACAGTGAATTACAACTACTACAACAATTTAAATTTTCATTCAACCTTCAACTTATATTTACTAAGTTTTTTCAGGAAAAAATTTGCAATATTCAATCTACTGGACAGCTGAAAAGACAATGATTAAAAGTAGTCATGTAACTTTGGAATGTATTAAAGATTTCACAAAATCCAACATTCTTCATTAAATCACTTTTATTCATTCTTAAGGATTCATAAATCACAGATATTATTCAATCACCACAATGTCTTGGTATTGATAAAATTTTGGTCCAACCCAAACCCAGAATCAAACAACTTTTTCCTTTTAAAAATTCACATACAATCCTTACAAGTTACTTATCACTGTACATATGAAAAATTTCCAACCTTTCCACGTACTGATATCACAAATTGAAGTCAGCATTTACTCACCGCCACCAGTCTCAAATTAGATTTTTTACACTCAATGTTTCATTCATAGCTTTACATTGTTTCAGCTGTATTATTATTAATATTCAGCGCCTCTTAAACCTTGTTTTTAAAATTATCACCCCTATCCTTTATTAACACATTATCAATGCCTTTCACCACCACCATTTTTGATGTACATATTTGTAATATCAGACCAGAGTAATTTAGTTCTCAGTACTAGTTTGACATATGTGGCTACTCACCACATATAGCACCATCCTACTATAAAGCAAAAACTATAAGCACTAATGATTCTACCATTCTATTGATTTTAGGACAATCCAGAATAAGGCCCATCCTATTCCCAGTTCTGTTTTTCAACAAAAACTTAACTATTACTTATGTAAAAAATCCAAGATAAAAAAAAATCTCTAAAGCTATTTTCAGAGAAAATGTTATATATATATATATATATATATATACAGCTTTGCTTATTTACATATACACATTTAAGTTTATTATTGTTGATGAGGTTGTTGTGATTGTGTCTAACAAGCAGGTTTATCATAATATTACAATTAATGTTTTTTTTTAGATAAGAGTCAAAAACTAAAAAGACGATACAGGTTTATCTATTGTTCCCTCTCATCCCTACTTCCCCCTTTGTTCCTAATATCCAAATAAAATTTTGCACTGCCCCCTCCACTATGATGTAGTACGACTCACTTTGAGAAGAACTGATGTAGTTAAATTTTCTTATATCGGCTTTGTGTTACATAGGATGACAGACAACATCCCAGATATTCCATTAATTAGAGGATCTGTGTAGCATTATTCCTTCTTCAAGCCAGTCAAAGTTAATAATAATACAAAGGGTAGAAATAACCTCATAATAGGCACTAGGGTTTATACTTTCATCTGTCTTTAAAGCACAAGCATCACTAAGAACTAAATATCAAAAGGTATTTTGCCAAACACTAATGATTCTACCATTCTACTTATTTTAAAACAATCCAGTATAAATCCAATCCCAGTTTTGTTTTTCAACAAAAACTTAACTATCACTATGGAAAAAATCCAAGATATAAAAAAATCTCTCAAGCTAGTTTCAGAGAAAATGTTTCATTGATTAGAAAAATTATTTGGAATCATCAACCAATAAGCAACCTGTTAAATTATGTTTGTGAGATATTCTAACAACATATCTTGAGTAGATTTGATTCTAATATAGCTCATTTGAATTAATAAAGCATTTTGGACTGTAGAAGTCAGAAAATTAAACACTGACAGAATTACATTCTAAATGGCTTGCAAGATTTCTTTTCTTCAATTGTTTTTTTTTTTTCCTTCTTTTCTTCTTCCCTAAACTGTAATGATTTCATTGGCCTATCCCAATCTAGATTTCTTTAGTTCACTTCAACTATTTCTGTTTAACATCCATGTTATTCATGCATAAATTCTCTATATCTCTCTCTGATTCACATTTATTTCATTCTTCAAACAAAGTCATTCACTTTCATGCACCAACATCATACCAGAAATATTTTCAATTTCTATTTTTATTTTTACCAATTTAATTTCTTTCAGGTCATCTCTCAAAAACAGAAATTCCTTAGTCTTTGCAATTTCATCTGCCTCTTTCATGAGTGCTCTATTCTGAAGTCTAATGAGAGACTTGATACATACAGGAGAGAAAATACAATACCTAACTGCACACTTACCTGAACCTCAAATCTCTTAACATAACTTCTAGTTAGAGCCTTATTTGAATAGGGGGAAAACATGAAAGGGGTAAAAGGGAGGGAAATTGTACATAAATTCAAGTTCGTTTGTTTGTCAGAGTTAAAGGAGATTGAGTTTGTTATATAATGGGGAAATGGGGCAATCAAAATTAATCAAAAAAGATTAATTGTAAGTAAGACAGTTCAATAAATTTACAATAGATGGACTGAGAGACAAGTACTGCTATTGAAGATCAAAGTGCCTAAAAATACATTCAGCATTATATAGCATAGATTAAGATTCTATATCTTCACAAACAAGAGACCAATTTGAGAACTATTTAGGTATATAGATACACCATAAAACAACTCTAAAATTGCATAAGAATGATGAAAAACCTTCAACCTACAAGCCTTTTTTTTTTTGTTAGAATAAAATAAATTCTTGAGACGAAATTGAAATGAAAAGAATTCTAGAAGAATGAAAAGCAAAACTACTTCACATCCTGCATATCACATAAACCAATTGGAAAACTCTAGAAAACCTGTTAAAATAAGCAAAAGTCTTTTATATCTCATAAGCTGCACTGAATTGATAGGAATTCTAGAACAATGCATTATATATGGTAAGCAAAACTATTTCATATTCTAAATATCATAGAGAATAATTGGAAAATCCCAGAAGCTAAAGTAATGAAAAATTCTGATAATCTCAAAAGCTGCATTGAATTGGTAGAAAATTCTAGAAAAGGGTGTTGAAGTAAAATACTATTTTCATACATTGTATGACATAAAACAATTGGAAAATTCAAATTTGTAGAAGCTAAAATAATAAAAAGCTTGAATTTTATATCAGCTGTATTGAATTGATGGAAAATTCCAGAATATGTTAAAAGGAAAAACATATTTCATATTTTGTGAGCCATATAGAACAATTGGAAAATTCCACAAGAACTTGCTAAAACAAACAAAACCTTTCATAAGCAGTAAAGAATTGATGGATTGATGGAAAATTACATTAGAATATATTGAAGAAAGACATATCTATTTCATTGGAAAATTCCAGAATCTGCTAAAGCTAAACTAGACAAATCCTTTATATCTCTTAAGTAGCACTGAATTGATGGAAAATTCCATTCTAAAATAATGTATTTATGGTAAGCAAAATTTCATACTCTAAATGGCATGCAGAAAAACTGGAACATTCTAGAAGAATTTGCTGAAGTAATAGAAGCTTATATCTCAATAAATTAATACAAAATTTTAGAATGTATTGTGGTAAGCAAAACCTTATTTCATACACTGCATATCATATAGATTAACTGGAAAATTCCAGAACCAGCAGCTGAAGTTGAGGTAATCAAACCATTGTCTAATAAGCAGCCTTGAACTGATAGAAAACTCCAGAAGAATAAATTATGCTATTAAAGCCTTATCTTCATATGTTAATGTCACACAAAACAATTGGAAAATTCCATACAGATCTTCTAAAGTTATGCAGTATTTAATAGATGGAAAATTTAGAATACATTCTGATCAGCAAAACCCCTATTTCATATTTTGCAAATTGCATAGAACAATTAAAAAATTCTAAAGTAATCTGATAAAGATAAAACTTATGAGATATACAAAACCCTGTATATTTCATAAGCTGCATTGAATTGGTGGAAAATTTAATTTATGAAAATGCATTATTTTAAGTAAAACTCTAGTTCATATCCTAGATGTCATATAGAATAATTAGAAAATTCAAATAGAATTTATTAAGTAAGCTAAACCTTGATTTTCATTTCACATACCAAAGCTTTATTTAATACACTTTCTTATAACACGAAACTGAGGGAAAATTTCTAAAGTGGTTATTAAGAATGCATAAATGAGAATCTACCTGATGCTGGTCAATGTAGCAAGCCAAGAAGCATTCTATATATAAGGAAATTCTTTACTAGTTCTTTTATGTTGTTGACCATTTATCAATGTTGGATATAGAGTAAATGCTAATAATCAATATTGAAGCAATGTTTTAAAATTTAGAGGAAGTACCTTTTAAACAGTTATAAAACTCAGATGTATACTGCTGGAAAATTGTAGCAGATTATCATCCACAATTTTCAGAAATTTTCTATGAAGCACAGAATATTCCAGAATCTCAGTAATGGTGACTAAAAGGTAATCCTGAAGACTACTATGGCAAGACAGGGCTAACAGACATCATGTAAATAATACTGAAAAATTCCAGAGTCTGTCAATTATACAGACAAAAATATAGCAGACCAAGATAAACTGACATCATATAACAATGAAAAATTCCAGAGTCACAGATAAGGTGACTAAAGATGCTGGTTGGCATGACTGTTATAGCAATGAAAACTGACAGACATCACAAGTGACATTGGAAAATTCCAGTGTTAGTTATGGTGATGTAAGGCAGAAGAACTGCTACAGCAGGTCAAACTAGCAGACATTATAATTAGTAACTTCGCCAGATTCCATAGTCTGTCAATTATAGAACAAAATGTAATAATGACAGAAGATAAAGACTGCTACAGGAAGCCAGAAATAGCAGACATAATATAAGAAATACATAAAAAAAATTCAAAGTCTGGGAACAACATGTATACTCTGCTCTACATGAAATACTCCAGAATCTGTCACCATTTAAATAACACAAGAAAATTCCAGACTGTCACTTTTTATGACAAAAAGTAAAGACTGCTAAAGCAGACAAAAATAATAGGCATAATATAATATTGGACACTTCTAGAGTGTTATATTGATAGACAGCTATAGCAGGGAACAGTGACAGACATCATCTAAGCAATAGATGTCACTCAGTTACAGTGACATAAGGCATAGACTGTTATAACAAGCTAGAACTAACAGAAATATAATATTGGAGAATTCAAGAATCTGTTACTTCTGTGACAAAAGGTTTTCTGTGACAGAAAACTACTATCATAGGCTAAAACCACCAGACATCATTTATGAAATACTGGAAAATTCCAGAGTTTCTCAGTGTTGGTAAAAAAAAGAATTATCATACAAGAATTATCAGACATCATTAAGTAACACTGGAATATTTCACAGTCTGTTAGTTATAGTGTTGAAGGGTAAAAGCAAGCTCCAAAGCTAACAGGCATCTTATAATGTTGGAAAATTCCTGAGTTTGTCAGTTTTGGTGCCAAAAGTTAAAGATTGCTGCAGCATGGTGACGAAAAGTAATAAAAGACTGCAGTAACAGGCTAGAACCAAGAGAAATGTATTATTGGAAAATTCCAGAGTATGTCAGTTATTGTGATTAAGGTAATTTTGGAAGATTATTTGGCAGAACCAAGAGACAAAATATATAATACTGGAACATTCTAGAATCTGTCAGTTATGACAAAGAGTAAAAACAGATCCAGAGCTAAGAAAACTATTACAATACTGGAAAATTCCAGAGTGTCATTTTTGGTACTGAAAGCCAAAGGCTGCTATAACAAAAAATGAAGAACTAATAAAAATATAATATTGGAAAAATTCCTTAATGTGTCATTTATAATGACAAAAGGCAATACTGGACAACTGCTATAACAGGTCAAAACAGACATAAAATGCTGAAAAATTCCAGAGTCTGTTATTTGTAGTAACAAAAAGCTAAGACTGCTATAACAGGTTAGAAATAACAGAAATATCATATTGGAGAATTCAAGCACCTGTTAATTCTGTGACAAAAAGTAGTCTGGAAGACTGCTGCAGCAGGCCAGAATTATCAAATAAGAAATACTGAAAAATTCCAAAGTCTATAGCACACAAGAATTATCAGGCATTATGTGAGCTAATAGACATTTGACAGTTTTTTGCCAAAAGCTAGACTGCTATAACAAAAAATTAAAAACTGCCAGAACAGAAATATAATATTGGAATGTTCCAGAGTGTGTCATTTATGGTGACAAAAGGTAATATTAACAGACTACTTTAACAGGCTAGAACTAACAGCAATATATTAATGGAAGTTTGTGACAAAGGTAATTTTGGAAGATTGTAGGGCAGAACTAAGAAACAATATATAACTCTGGAACATTCTAGAATCTGTCAGTTATGACAAAGAGCAAAAATAGATCCAGAGGTAAGAAGAATATTATAAATTGGAAGATTCTAAAGTCATTTTTGGTGTCAAAAGTCAGCAACTGCTTTAACAAAAGATGAAGAACTAATAAAAATATAATATTGGAAAACACAGTGTGTCATTTACGGAAACCAAGGATAATAATAGAAGACTGCTATAGCAAGTCAGAGCAGCTATATAATGTTGGAAAATTCTAGAGTCTGTTAGTTACGGTGACAAAAGGTATGACTGCTATAAAAGGTCAGAACAGAAATATAATACAGGAAAGTTCCAGAATCTACCAGTTCTGTGACAAAAGGTGGGCTGAAAGACTGCTATAGCAGGTCTAACTTATCATATATAAGAAATACTGGAAAATTCCAGTGTTTCTCAGTTAGTAACAAAATTAAAGACTACTCGAGCAAACAAGAATTATCAGACATCATGTGAATAATACTGGAATATTCCAGTCTGCTGGTTATAGTACCAAAGGATAAAAACAAGTTCCAGAGCTAACAGGCATCTTATGATATTACAAAATTCCGAAGTTATGAAAACTTTCCAAAACATTTCATTTGTGATGACAAAAGATAATACTGGAAGACTGCTATAACAGACCAGAACTAATAGAAACATATTATAGGAAAATTCCAAAGTGCTTCAGTTACAGTGACAAAAGGACAGCTCCAAAGCTAACAGACATCTTATATTATTGGAAAACGCTAGAGTATGTCGGTCAAGTTGACCAAAGTTAAAGAATGCTATGGCAGGCCAAAAATAATAAACATAATGTAATATTGGAAAATTGGTAATGTTGGAATACTGCTGAGTATTCCAACATTAGACAACTAAAAGACATAAGTAATACTAGAAGATATTCCAACTGCAGTGACAAACGTAATGTTGGAAGACTGCTGTCTGAACAAACAACTATTATAAAAGGACAACTAGAAAGTTCCAGGATCTGTCAGATACTGTGACAGAAGTTAAAGACTGCTATGGTAGGCTAGAACTAACAGACATTACATAAGTAGTACTAGAAAATTCCAGGGTCTGTTACTTATGATAACAAAGGGTGAAGACTGCTCTGGCACTAGTAGATGTTTTGCTTTAACTGAAAAATTCCTAAGTTTTTAAGTTATGGTGACAGGTGACATAAAATAAAGGCTGCTGTAACAAGTCAGAACTAAGAGAAATGTAATAAAAGAAAATTTCAGACTTAGGGTGACAAAAACTGAAAGCAGCTATGGCAGACGAAAATAAAAGACATCAAATAATATTGGAAAATTCCAGAGTGCTGTCACATATGATGACAGAAAGGTATGTTGAAAGACTGCTCGGCTACAGAGAAGTAACAGATAGGTATCATCAAAGTAATGCTGGAAAATTCCAGTCTGACAGATATGGTGACAAAGGCCAGAACGAATATATCATTTAGCAAAATGCAAGTGTATGACAAAATGTAAGCTTGGAAGACTGCTATTGTAGACCAGAATTATATGACATAAGTAATGCTGAAAAATTCCAGGATCTTAATTATAGTGACAAAGTGTAAAGATTGTTCCAGAGCTAATGGACATCTTATTATATTGAAACTTTCCAGAGTTTTAGCACCAAAATATAAAGACTGCTAAAACAGGCCAGAACTAACAGATATATAATATAGGAGATATATCAACCTTCGCCTTTCCCATAGATAACATCGCTGGTATGGTGAGGGAAGGCTGGTATGCATGGGCGACTGCTGGTCTTCCATAAACAAACTTGTCCGGACTTGTACCTTGGAGGGTAACTTCCTAGGTGCAATCCCCATGGTCATTCATGACCAAAGGGGTGGTCTTTACCCTTTAATATTGGAGAATTTTAGAGTCTGCCAGTTATAGAGATAAAAAGTATTATAACTAACAGATGTATTATATTAGAAAATTCCAGAGTTTATCAGAAATGTTGAACAAAAATAAAAACAGTTATGGGAGGCCAACATAACAGTATTGGAAAATTCCAGAGTTTGTCACTTTTGATGAGAAAAAGTAATGCTGAAAGACTGGTCAGCAAGAAAATCTAAAAGACCCAAGAAATAACAGAAAATTCCAGAGTGTCAGTTATAGTGACAAATTGGAAAACTGCTATAGCATTCCTCCACTGACAGCCATCATAAAAGGAACATCAGAAAGTTCCAGAATGTCAGTTATAATGACAAAATTTAAAGACTGTCATGGCAGATTAGAATTAACAGTTATCAATAATATTGGAAAATTTCAGAATCTGTCAGTTATGAAGACAAAAGGTTAAACTGAAAAACTTCCTTGGAAGGCCAGAACTGACAAACATCAAATAAGTAGTATTAGAAAATTCCAGAGCCTGTTACTTTTGGTGACAAGAGTAGAAAATACTCAAAAGCTAGGAAGCAATATTATGAAGTTAGAAATATTCATGGTGACAAAAGTTCTCACTCAAAAGTACCAGAGTTTGTTACTTAGAATAACAAAAAGATTGTTATAACAGATCAACACAACACACATCACATATGCTGGAAAATTCTATTGTCTATCAGTTATGATAACAAAAGGTAAGCTTGGAAGAGTGCTGTAGCAGGTCAGAACTAAGAATGTCAGAAGATTATATTATACAAGCAATACTGGAAAATTCTGGAGTCTGTCATATATGGAGACAAAGAGTGAAAGACAGCTTCAGAGTCAACAGACATATTGGAAAATTCCAGTTTTACAGTTATGGTGATTGCTATAACTGGCTAGAATAGACACATGTAATATTAGGAAATTCCAGAGTCTATCATATTTGGTGATCTCCAGGAAAGTTTTGCAAGTTATGCACCATACAGTAAGTAGCATAACAATTTTGGAGAATTCTTGTATTTATAATATTAGTTAAAAAGATAAAAATCTTCACGACTCATCTAAAACTATATATGCCCTTTC
>NC_068987.1:57097446-57102161 GCF_001194135.2 Octopus bimaculoides | reverse complement strand
GTATGGTTTGATTTGAGGGAGACTTGGCTGGTATTTCTAGCAGATCCAGCAACTGCATAGACTCCCTTGGTGGCTTGTAGAAAATACCTGTAAAAATTCTATGCAAACTAGGTGCAGGAGTGGCTGTGTGGTAAGTAGCTTGCTTACCAACCACATGGTTCTGGATTCAGTCCCACTGCGTGGCAGCTTGGGCAAGTGTCTTTTACTGTAGCCTCAGGCTGACCAAAGCCTTGTGAGTGGATTTGGTAGATGGAAACTGAAAGAAGCCCGTCGAATATATATATATATATGTGTGTTTGTCCCCCCAACATCGCTTGACAACCGATGCTGGTATGTTTACGTCCCCGTACCTTAGCGGTTCGGTAAAAGGGACCGATAGAATAAGTACTAGGCTTACAAAGAATAAGTCCTGGGGTCGATTTGCTCGACTAAAGGCAGTGCTCCAGCATGGCCGCAGTCAAATGACTGAAACAACTAAAAGAGAGAGAGTAAGAGTAAACTAAAAAAAAAAAGCTTACCGAAAATCTTACACAAAATAAAGAAATGCTTTGAATTCTAAAAGGTATCAGGAAAGGACCAGCAAAGGCCATGCGCAGGGTCTTTGGAACTTCATAATCTCACAACCAAGTCAAGAAAACCAAAGAGAAATGCAAAATATCAAAATAGTCAGATAGAAGCCTAAAACCCAGTCAAAATAATAAAAACAATAACAATTCATTCTAGAAAATGCTTCATATATCCCTAAAACCGTGATTAGAAGAAATGGAAAATTCCAGAGTGCAAAGGGTTAACGAAGAACAATTCGATAAAACTACAGATGTGTGCCCACCCACGACTTCGTCACTTCAAAACTTTATGAAAAATGCATATTGTTTTTAATAAAATTTTCTACAAGTAATAACGATTATGTCGGAATTTGGTGTGAAAAAGAAAATTGGAGGGAGGGATGACGTTTCGCATAATTCCCACCTCTCGACATTTTTCTTTTCTTTTAAGTCTGAAAAACGGATATTCTTTTATTGAATTTTTCTACAATAGTCGCAGGCGTGGTTATGTGGTAAGGAGTTTACTTCCGACCTACGCGGTTCCGGGTTCAGTCCCACTGCGTGACATTTTGTGCAAGTGTCTTCTACTATTGTCTCGGGTTGTCAGCCAAAGCCTTGTGAGTGGATTTGATAGAGGAAAACCGCTTGACAACCAGTGTCGTTGTGCCCACGTTCCCGTAACATTAGTGATTCGGGAAAAGAGAACGGAGAGAATAAGTACCAGGCTTAAAAAGAAAATACTGGGGTCGATTCGTTCGACCAAAATTCTTCGAGGTAATGCCCCAGCATGGCCGCAGTCCAATGACTGAAACAATAAAAGAAACATAGATACGTTTCAGATGTGGATTATGATTAAATTGGAATTTGATGTGAAAAAATTTTGTTGGGGAGGATCATAATTCATCAAAATTTATGAGAAAACAAAATTAAGGTGTATGAATTATCCGATCCTACAATTTCTTTTACAACATCAAATTCTGAGATAATCCTAATCTACATTATCCGAAATGTATTAGCTGAAAATTTCAAGAAAGAATTTTTTTAAATTTTCAGCAAGTTACGAGGAAACGAAGTGGTAGTGCATGAATTTTCCGAAACTCCGAAACTCCAAAACAAATTTTCACAACTAATTCCGATATTTGGAGGCAGCACACATCGGTAGGTATGCTATTAATTCTTAGGAAATTGTCTGGAATCTGATAATAGAACGAGAATAAATAAATTCTTAGATATGTAACAATTTAAACCATAATCTAGAAAGAGAAAAGATATGATATGCATGGATATTTTCCGAATAAAAAAGAAAATATTCTGACTGACTGAGAGACTGATCAATCAATGTACGATAGAAAATTCCAGAAACTTGGAATCAGTGTACCAGAAGAAAATGAATAGCAGTTCCGAAAGTGAAGAATGTAAACAATTCAAGAATAACTCAATTTAAAATCTCCATTTCTAGACAAAATACAAACCAGCTAAACAAAGCCGATCACTAATCGAAGTGTGGTTAGAACAGACATCAAAGCAGCGCTAAGGCACTCACCATCCAAAATGATATTCTCGGGTTTTACCATGGGTAGTAGATAATTTAAAGGTACAAAAACTTCTTCTCCTCTAGGACTGTTCCCCAGACATACTGTACTAGATTGGGTGATTGATCCATAAAAGTTGGCTTCTTGTATCCCTTTCTTAGTTGGCCATTTCATCCCGCATTTATTTGCTATCAACGTTGCCGCCAAGGTGGAACCATTGTTGCCTCCGATGCCCACCAGCATCACACCAAGACGAGGAACTTTCCTCTCGGTTCGAAAAGTGTATTTAGTTGTTACCTGAAGAGAAAATTGAAAAAGAAAAAGCAAACAGAAAACAAATGAACAACAATGAATACAAGGTGATATCAGATATATTCTGAATTTCAACGGAGAATTATATACATACACATACATGCGCGCGCGCACACACACGCGTTAATATATACACAAATATATTACATGCACAAACATAAAATGATGCATGTAACGATAGAAATATGGAATTTAATGTTGATTTAGGCACTATCTTCATTTATATTCATTGCTTTATGAAAATAATAAATTGGAAACAGCTATATGCGTGCGTCTATATATACACATACATACATATATGTATATAGATATAGATCTATATAAGCAAATATGAACATGTGTGCCGTTTGTATGTACATATACGTATTTATTTATATGGAAATGTACATGCATGTTATTTATACACATTTAATATATACACTCTAATAAAAGTATTAATGAACATCAGGTGATAAAATTTGTTAAATTCGTTTTTTTGACACGTACTGGTTCGGCGATGAGAAAATCCCCATCATCAGTAACTTTTGTGGTCGAATAATCATATTCTGCTTCAATATATTCATCTGTATATTTGACATTGGGAGATTTAACTTTCAAAAGCTTGGCAGACATGGTGCGATAATGTTTGACGTTTTACCGGCTGACAAACACCACAACACGATACGTTATAATATCGAGATAGGTAAGAATAATCCTCAGGGTAAAAGTAGTTGCTTCTGATTCTGCTGTTGCTGAATCTGCTGCCGGTTGGCTTCAGCAGCAAATTTATATAGTGATCAGTGCTTGCTATTTTGTTATTGATTTACTTATTTCTTTTATTTATAATACTGTATCACAGAGGTAGAATGGAATTTTGGGAAATAATTTTCCAGATGTTCTTTTCAGATATAAGTATAGAAGAAATTTTTTAATTTGCAGAAGAGGGAAGAGAAAATGTTTTCAGTGGCGTGTCTATTAATTATGCAGACAATCCTTTTCTTCTCTAGTATTTTTCCTTGACTTTATCAGTAGTACTTATTTCGTGTTGTTATTATTTATTTAATTGTTTTGTTTTTTTTTATTTAATCATATATCTACTTATTTATCTATTTACTTATCCATTGTTTGTTGTTTTTTTTTATCTCTCTTACTTTCTGTTGTGGATTTTTAATTTACTTCCACCCTGATTAAGAAGGGTTTGACTGAGAGGTCAAAATAAACTAAAGCCTGCTTTCCGTTCCAGCCATTATCATCCTGTCTTTTTCCAGGCATACTACATTAACCGACATTATATAATGAGTCCTTCGTTCTCTAATTCATTTAATTGTGATTTTAAAGCTGCTATTTTTAGCAGATAAAACAAAGGTATCTCTGCGACTTCGTTTCTGCTTGCTAGAAATAACAGCCAAATCTCCTTGAAATCTTACCACGTTTTCTTTTTTAAAAAAATAATGTATTAGATTACAAGAAGATATTACATAATACAATCCTCTGTACCGACATCAAAACGGCATGGTCACTGCTAGAATATTTCTTTAATACAGTAGGGTGTGATATGGATGAGAGATTTGGCTGCCATTTCTAACATGAAATGACCACATGGAGACTCATTGATTCAGTTGCTAATGCGTGATAGGAAGTGACGTTTTTGTTTGACACGTTGCTTAGAGAATTATTTATTTTTTACATTGCTTCCATATTTTAGACACGTTAGAGCAAATATTGTCCATATGAAAATAAAGTGTAGTTTTTATATTAACACAAAATAAATACAATAAATATGAAGAGCATTGCATGCATTTAATGGGCGGAATATGTTAAATGAAACGAGCTACACAAATCGTAAATTATTGTTACGCGCATCCAGATCAGAGTTAAGGTGATATAATTTTACATCAGCACAGTCACTTTTATTCTCGTTTACTTGTTTCACTCAAGGCTTAAGTAGAACAAATAGACTTCAGAACTTATTTTATAAGTCTTCTTTGCCGAACTGCTTAGTTACGGTGACATAAACAAGCCAACACCAGTTGTACAGTGGTGGTGGTCATCGTAGTCGTCCTTGTGGTTGTGGTGGCAGGAGCTGGGACTGGAACTAACTGAAAGACATGCACATACGCTACTAATCCAACCATTATATAAGAAACAATACAAACGCCAAATATATTTAATCATTGAAAATAAAAATGAATATTTGGACGCGTCGGATATGGATTTAGAAACTTTATTGTTATAAACCAACAGTTAGAAGCTAAGCTAGTAAGAATATATGAAAACCATAAAGTAAATTTAAACATTGACGTGCATTAAATGAAAGATGCATGAAAGAAAACCTGTTCCCCATATA
>NC_068987.1:57090073-57092273 GCF_001194135.2 Octopus bimaculoides | reverse complement strand
AAACGATGATGATGATGATGATATATATATATATATGTGTGTGTGTGTGTGTGTGTGTGTGTGGAGGTGCGTGACTTAGTGGTTAAGGTGTCAGCATCACGATCGTAAGATTGTGGTTTCGATTCCTGGATCGGGCGACGCGATGCGTTCCTGAGCAAAACACTTCTTTTCACGTTGCTCCAATTCACTTAGCTGGCAAAAATGAGTAACGCTGCAATGGACTGGCGTCCCGTCCAGCTGGGGAACACATATGCCATTGAAACCGGGAAACCGGGCCCATGAGCCTGGCTAGGCTTTAAAAGGGCGCATTTATTTATTATTATATATACATATATACAGGGTGCGATAGGTAAATTGTCACCATCTTATATTTTTAATGTCGTGCATGTGCATTGTATATATAAATATATACGACCGGTTTCTGTCAGTTTCCGTCTATCAAATCCGCTCACAAGGCTTTAATCGGCCCGAGGCTATAGTAGAAGACACTTGCCCAAGGTGCCACGCAGTGGGACTGAACCCGGAGTCATGTGGCTGGTAAGCAAGCTTCTTACCACTCAACCACTCCTGCGATATATATCTATATGTATGTATATATGTATGTATGTATCTATCTATCTATCTACCTATCTCTCTATATATATGTGTGTGTATGTATGTATGCATGTATGCATGTATGTATGTATGTATTATGTATTTGTGTGTTTGTGTCTGTGTTTGTCCCTTACTATCGCTTGACAACCGATCTTGTAGTGTTTACGTCCCCATAACTAACCGGTTCAGCGAAAGAGAACGATAGGCTTACAAAGAATAATGGCTTTGGCCGGCCCGAGGCTATAGAAGAAGACACTTACCCAAGTGTAACTGAACCCGGAACCATGCGGTTGGGAAGCAACTTTCTTATCACACAGCCACTCTTGCGCCTATACAGCCCATCCATGTGACTATCTATCTATCTATCTATCTACCTATATTTCTATCTATCCATCTCCATTGTCTTGGAACCTCAAGAAAGAAAACAAAAACAATGTTCTCTTCTAAACAAAACAGGTATAGAGAGCGGATAAATGAATGCTTCAAGACTGACTTCCTCACCAAGGCCATACGCCTAGTACTAGAGAAAAATACATTTAGATTCGACAATAAAACATATCGACAGTGGGAGGGCACCACTATGGGTACGCGGTTTGCGTCCTCATATGCAAACCCTCCCTAAAATTGAATGTTTGAAGGTAAAGTTTCAGAATCTGAATTCTTTATTCCAAACGTGGCTCATCTCTACAAATGTTCAAACATATCTTTGTGTAGCATTGGGATGCTCTAGCTTCACGTATATATATATGTATGTATGTGTGCGTGTGTGTGTATATATATATATGTGTAGTAACGCCGTGCGCATGCGTAGTCTCACGCATGCGTGGAATTCAACATCCAAGCTTTCCCGCTTCATTCTCTCTCTTTCTTGCTGGCCAGCGATTGAGCAAGGACGTGTCTAGCTGACTCTCCATCTTTCGAACTCACGCTAGGCAGCTCACATCAACATACCAACGTCCCAACAACCATGTTCTCACACACCGAAGGCGTCTCAACAACCAAGAGTAAAGCTGTATATTTTCCACCATGAATAAATATTGTTGAGTTGTTAGTTTGGAGTTCTGCGTTCCGTTCATTCTAATTTAATATAGGAAAGCAGGTGTACATCTAATGATGTATAACCCACTTTCCTATATATGTATATATATGTGTGTGTATTCGTTTTATTTTATTTACTGATTGATATTTCAAATTGTTAATTTGCAAATTTTATACTAATGTATTTTCATGCAGAACTACACTTTATCAAAAAATTCCCTCAAAAAGGAGAAAAAGAAAGAAAGGAGGAAAAAGGAAGGAAAAGGGAAAGAAGAGAGGAAAGGGGGAAAAAGAAGAGGGATGAAAGAAAACAAAAAGACTTTCCGTGATGACCAAACCACACCTGTTGTTTTTTTTTTATTTTGAAGTGGTCACCATCCTTAAACTTATTCCAATACAATGGTAAAAGAAAAAAATAATAAATAAACGGTGAATAGGAAGGTGGATATCCTTTCTCTCTCTCTCTCTCTTACCCTCTACCTATCTATCTATCTATCTATCTATCTATCTATCTATCAGCCTATCTACCTACCTATATTTATATCTATCCATCTCCATTGTCTTGGAA
>NC_068987.1:57089346-57090063 GCF_001194135.2 Octopus bimaculoides | reverse complement strand
AAAAAAAACACCCGTTTTATATAAATGAACAAGCTGTTTGTACACTCACAAAATTGTATTTGACAAGTTCTAGAGAGGAACGTAAGCGTTAATAATAATGAAGAAATAAGGATTTTTTTCCAAAATTCTGACGACTATATATATACATATATATATATATATCGCCTCCCCCACCTCCCAACACCCTCACATCACACCACGCTACACCATATCACACAACACATCACTTCACAACACACCACCACGCACACACTAGCACTGACCAACTCCCTTCCCCACATTTTCACACCTTCACACCTACATACACACATGCATACGTTAAGATCACCAGCATTCCCTCACACACACGCAGCTTCTCGCCTTGGTTTCACCACTTTTTTGTTATCTCCCCTTTTTCTTAGCTCTCCTGTGTGATCCTTCCGTCCGGCATTCGCCATGATAGATCGCTGACCACTACATTTATATATTTTTTTCTCCTTGTTTCTCTCCTTGTTTCTTTCTGTGTTCCTTTCAGTTGAAGAGCGTAGGCTCGAAACGTCAAAGACTTTCTCTATTCCCGAGCATTAAACTAATACATCTATTTGTTGTTTACACCACCTGTCTTCGTCTGTTGTTTTTTTCGTAAATTTATCCATATATATGTTTTGCTTATGTGAGTTGCGGGTAACTGCTATCTGTTGGAGCTTCAGCATTTTTAGCTGCTATTTCTGAACTTCG
>NC_068987.1:57085500-57086710 GCF_001194135.2 Octopus bimaculoides | reverse complement strand
ACACACACACACACACACACACACACACACACACACACACACACACACACACACACACACACACACAGTGTCTTTCTTTTATTGTTTTCAAACCCTTTCTGTAACACACTACATAAATGCAGAAGGAGAAAGCAGCACCATACAATGTACTAGATAAATAATTGATAGGAGAGAGTAACAGTCAATAGTCACTTAGCGATTAAGAGAGCAGACAATGAAATATAGGGAGGAATTAAAAAACGGGTTAGAGAGGAAGAGATAACGTGATTAATTAATTAAGAGACTCGATGGTAGGAAAAAGAAAAAGAGATCTAAATATAGAGAGGAGAAAATAGGATGACGCAATTCAGTAAAACAGGTATAGAGATTGTGCCAATGATTGAATGATAAAGAAAAAGAGAAGAGAGAGAGAGAGAGAGACTGGTGTATGGTATTAGAGTATGTTCATAGGGCGGGGAAGACATTAGGGAGTAAAGGAAAAAGGGGAAGGCAGATTTTAATTTTTTTTTTTTCTTCAGCAGTGGTTCTCAACTGGTGGGGGGGGGGTCCATATGGCCTCCGAAGGTCCATATAACATTTTGTGGGGTCCATACAACAAAATAGTAAATTGGGACTTTGCAATAGCATTTTAAGGGCCCCTAAAAAAATTTGCTTTAGATGTATGTATTGGTATGTATTGCAAGAAACAGCTATGTTTCGGATGAATAGATCCTAAGTTTCTTTCTCTAATGTTTTACATAATTCAACCTATACAAGTTAATGTGTGGAAAACAAAATGGGAATTTTGAAAGAAGTTTCCATAGAACTAGTTTTGAAACATCAAATGGCTATGGGGGTCCACCAGAATAAAATAGTAATCAAAGGGGTTCATAGATTAAAAAAAAAAGAAGAGGGATTGAGTATCTGAATTTCGTTTCTTGCTTTTTTGATGGGGGGAAATGGTGTGTAGGTCTAGTCGATTACAACTGGTACTTATTTCATCGACCCCGGAGGATGAAAGGCGAAGTCGGCTTCTGCAAAATTTGAACTCATAACGTGAAGACGAACGGAATGACTCTTAACATTTTGTCCGGCGTGGTAACGATTCTGCCAGCTCACCGCCTAAGTCAGATTTTTAACAGAAGGGGAAAAGCGATCATTCCTTAAGCATAACTCCCTCTCCCTCTCTCTTTCTCTCTTTCTCTATGTATATATATATATATATATATAT
>NC_068987.1:57083160-57084598 GCF_001194135.2 Octopus bimaculoides | reverse complement strand
AAACCCGTATACTCACACACAAAATACACATGCAAAACGCGAAGACATGCATACACGTTTGCGCGCGCGCACACACACACACACACACACACACACACACACAGAGGTACATGTGTAGTGACGCCAGCTTGGAAATCTCCAGCACGCATGCGCAGGGTTGGAATCTTCCGGAAGGCCTGCCGGAAGTTCCCTCATGCGCATGCGCAGAAAACTAGCAGCAGCGAAATTCTCTTGTGTCTTTTTTTTCTTACGCTAGCAGCTGAACGATACAGACGTGTCTCCAGCAGCTCTCTCGAGGTGCTACCTCGTGGCGCATCCCCGCTATGCATGAACGGGCAGGACTGACTCACTCCACTAGACCACTACCGATAAGCTCCTAGGTTGCCGATTCGCCTAGAAGAAGGAAATGTTTTATATTGCGAATCAAAGAATAAATATTTATACTGTTGAAGTTAACGAAACTCTTGACTCTTTCTTCAATTAATATTTAATGTGAACGATGCGAGCAGCACTCATCCAGTACGAGAATCTCTCATCCTGTTACAATTGATGACCCCGAGACTCGAACATTCAACCTTCTGCGAAGAGCCATAGCCGTCATTTTCTTCTTCCCGCAGCCATATTTTTCCTCCTTCCGCCACGTGTTACACAGCTTTCACTAGAAGCAATGAAGTCAAACAGACGATACCAAATCGTGGACACGGACAGTGTCTGTATGTTCGTGTACCAGGAGCAGTGAAAAAAAAGAACAGATGTAAACGTTTTACCAGTTCACAGAAGCACACTGAGTGTTTGCCGCAACCGACATTACACACAAATGGACGTTCAATATAAAAGGAATAAAAGAGAGAAAACAAAACACTAAAAATAAAAGAAAAGAGACGAAACAGAACGAAAACAACACACACGCACATTGATAATTTGGTGTTTGTTTTCCTTGTTTCATTTCTTTTCCTTTTTCAGAGCGACGAATACAGAATAAAAAGAAAAACCGTTTTTTTCTCTCTGCATACAGTACACGATACACAAAATTGTTTCTCACAATTTCTATTTTTCTTTTCTCCTTTTGTGCACTCACCACTCCACAAACACATTTTGTCGGTTTGCTCGTCGGTTTTTCTCCGCTTCTCGTGTTTCATCTCAATTCTCTTTGTTCCTTTCTCGTAGTTTTACTTCCATTCGTTTTCCTTTCCCTGTGACAGGCGCCTCGAAGAAACATGTCTGTTCCAAGCTTACTTTATTTACGGGAGATGCGACTCTGTGGTTCGCACAAGTAGAAGCCCATTTTTCGGCACATGGCGTTTCTGCGATTCAACAATTACACCTCCTTTATTGTAGCATGCCTCCTCAACTGGCCACATCTGCTAGAGATCTCATTACAGATCCTAGCCCAGACGTCACCTATGCGGAAATTCTTCGACGCAACACACGGTCTGAA
>NC_068987.1:57081778-57083150 GCF_001194135.2 Octopus bimaculoides | reverse complement strand
TATTTACGGGAGATGCGACTCTGTGGTTCGCACAAGTAGAAGCCCATTTTTCGGCACATGGCGTTTCTGCGATTCAACAATTACACCTCCTTTATTGTAGCATGCCTCCTCAACTGGCCACATCTGCTAGAGATCTCATTACAGATCCTAGCCCAGACGTCACCTATGCGGAAATTCTTCGACGCAACACACGGTCTGAAGAAAGTAAGTTTAACGAGCTAATGGCGGACGAGCAGCTAGGAGACAGGACCCCGTCACAGTTTTTGCGCCGCTTGCGTGAGTTAAGCGGGAACTCCGCTGACGCGCCTCTTCTTAGGAAAATTTTCTTTCAAAGTAAATCTGACCACAGCCCTTGAGTTCAACACTGTGGACCAAATCGCCACTATGGCGGACAAAATTCTTGAATTCTCTGAGCAGCCATCGTTGCGTGGTGCTTGCGTCTGCTCTGAGGCCCCTTCAGCAGCCTCAGTAAATTTTCCTTTCCGTCACATGATGACCTTTCTGCCAAGCTGGACGCTCTTACTAAAAGAATGGACGCGTTATGCCGCAGTAGCAAGCGTCTTTCCCGCTCGCGCAGTCGCAGTCGTGGTCGCTCTACCTCTTGTGCTTCTCCGTCGCGCACTGCTCTATGTTGGTATCATGACATATTTGGCGACAAAGCTCATAAGTGTATTCAGCCTTGCAGCTTTAGGAGCTCGGGAAACGAGTCCAGAAGGAACTGAGCACGTCAATTTCTTCAGGTTTTACTACTTATCGTACATTTTTTGTTAGAGATCGCGTGTCTAAGAATTTCTTCATGGTTGACACCGGTTCTTTTTGCAGTATTTGGCCTCTTCGTCTAACTACAGACAAGCCAAAACGCTCTTCTATTGTTCTGCACGCTATCGACTCGTCTCCCATAGCCACCTTCGGTCAGATTCCTCTGCGACTCGACATTAATCTTCGTCGAGATTTTCAATGGGTTTTTGTCATTGCTGACATTCCGCATCCTATTTTGGGTGCTGATTTTCTAAATCATTTTGATTTATTGGTAGATGTCAGGCATCGGAGGTTCGTCGACAGTTCAATTTCGCTCTCTACGCCAACTACAGGATCTACCAATGCTGTTCTTAGTCCGGCATTTTTGTTGCCACCTCTGGAGATGTTTTTCATTCTCTCCTGTCTACTTTTCCAAAGCTTGTAGACATTACCTTTCAGTGTGCTAAGCCCATGCACTCGACACTCCATTTTATTATCACCACTGGACCGCCTATTTTTTCACGCACTCGGCGCCTTGTACCTGACCGTCTCAAAATGGCTAGGGCAGAGTTTGAGCACCAACTTGGCCTGATACGCCCCTCCACCAGCCCTTGGGCATCTCCTCTTCATTTAG
>NC_068987.1:57080598-57081415 GCF_001194135.2 Octopus bimaculoides | reverse complement strand
CTTGACTTTGTGTTCGCTTATGTCGATGATATCCTCATCGCAAGCGACACACATGAGAATCATCTCTGGCACTTGTCTCAGCTTTTTCAGCGTCTTCGCGACTGTGGTGTGCGCGTTAATCCAGGCAAGTGTGTGTTCGGGCAATCTTCTCTTGATTTTCTCGGCCATCATATTGATTCGACTGGCATCAAAACTCTCTCGTCTAAAGTCGATGCAATTCAGCGCATCGCACCTCCTACTTCTTTGCGCCAGCTAAGGCATTATCTAGGGATGGTCAATTTCTATAGACGTTTCATTCCCGGTTGTGCAGATAAGCTACTTCCTCTCACCAAGCTATTAAAGGACACCCCTAGAAAGGACGGTCAAGCCACCCTCTCCGTTGAGGCACTGACAGCTTTTGAGCCCATCAAGGAGTTAGCTTCTGTTCCTTTGCTTGTACATCCGGTTCCTGGTGCTTCTCTCTCTTTAACTGTAGATGCATCAGACACTGCGATTGGCGCTGTGCTGCAGCACAGTGGACGATCGTACTCGACCTCTGGCTTTCTTTTCTTGCCAACTGCAACCAGCTGAGCGACGATACAGCACTTTTGATTGTGAGCTCCTAACGGTCTATCTATCGGTTCGTCACCTCATAATCCAAAATTCATTATTCAAACATAATTCAAAATACTAAACTTGATTTCGATTAAAACTGAATTAGTGAGACTGCTTGAAAGACGCCGACGGTGACAAAAAGCTACGTTAAGAATATTATACAACTACTACCGTAGTTGAAGTGTGTGTGTGTGTGTCTTTGATCATGTGCTCGTCCCCCAAC
>NC_068987.1:57079936-57080409 GCF_001194135.2 Octopus bimaculoides | reverse complement strand
CGATATAAACCTGACAAAGTAAGAAAAGTAAATGAAAAGCTCAGCTGGGTGTCAGTGAATGCGGATAGCCTTCATGTTTTTTATGAGTCATTCTGCGGCAGTGGAATGGAAGTGTTACTCTTTTACTTTCTTTTACTCTTTTACTTGTTTCAGTCATTTGACTGCGGCCATGCTGGAGCACCGCCTTATTTAGTCGAGTAAATCGACCCCAGGACTTATTCTTTGGAAGCCTAGTACTTATTCTATCGATCTCTTTTGCCGAACCACTAAGTTACGGGGACGTAAACACACCAGCATCGGTTGTCAAGCGATGTTGGGGGGACAAACATATACACACACATACATACATATATATATGTATACATATATACGACGGGCTTCTTTTCAGTTTCCGTCTACCAAATCCACTCACAAGGCTTTGGTCGGCCCGAGGCTATAGTAGAAGACACTTGCCCAAGGTGCCACGCAGTGGG
>NC_068987.1:57077811-57079926 GCF_001194135.2 Octopus bimaculoides | reverse complement strand
CCGAGGCTATAGTAGAAGACACTTGCCCAAGGTGCCACGCAGTGGGAATGAACCCAGAACCATGTGGTTGGTAAGCAAGCTACTTACCACACAGCCACTCCTGCACCTATATACATGTTATACATTTAAAAGCAAAAACTGTCCCCGGATCTTGTTCAAAACGGGGGCACCAGTATTTTCTTAACGAAACACTTTGAAACTTGGGACACTGGTAGAATGTGTCATATAAAACATCTTTTTCTCTAAGTCTTCTTAACAAAAAAACGTACATCGCAAGTTATTTCATGTTAAAGTTGTATTTCTGTAATTTCAACCAATGACTGACATCCATTCAGCCGAATACATTAAGTGCTGACTACGTAAACAAACGATTCTCAAACGATTCTGGCGGTAATAAAATTATTATTTCCTTGTCAAAAAATGGCTGAAGCATATTGGCAGTAGGGTTAGGGTTAGGGTTAGGCAGTAGCTAATAAACCTTTCATACAGTTCAGGCAGATGTTAACGAAATTATAAATGGAGATTAAATACGCTTTACACCGCTTAAACAGCCAAAGGAGTAAGTATAAACAGCTGAATACTTGTCAGTGATTGGTTGAAATTATCGAAATAAGACAATTTTTTACATGAAATAAATTCGAATACAAAAATTTTTTTCTGTTCTATAACACAAAATAGATAACTATACGAAGTTTGAAAGTCTTTTGGTACCAAAAACACTACATAAAACATTAATGAAAACTGGTGCCCCCGTTTTGAACAGGATCCCTGTCCCCGTCACACATACCTCTTTTTTCTGACATCATGATCTGGATGCAACCCTGCTTCCCCTCTAGCGTGTATAGAGACACCTACCTTTTCTAAAGACGTTCTTCTTCACCTTACTACCTAAGAGTAAATACTGTATTAGAATTACGAGTCTTTTGTCGGGGGATAAAGCAAGGTTGAAAAAGACAGAAAGGGAGTCAAAGACAGAGAGACAGAAGGACAGAGAGATGTATAGATAGACGGAGCGTAACAAGACAAAATGGAATTAAGGAAGATTAAGGAAGAATAGACGAGTGGATGATATTATACATATATATATATACAGAGAGAGAGGTGGGGAGATGGATTTTTTTTGTTTGGCTGCCAACTTTCAACTCTTCAATTCCTGTTCAAATTGATTTCATATTCCGTGTAATGATGTGGTTTTATATGCTAATTACTGCTTTGAAATTCATCTTCGTAATAAAATTTGGAATAATTTTAGCCAATCGTAAGCCATAGACACATTCATGCCTGCTTCCATAGTCACAAGATATTAAAACAAAATATTCCTATTAATATTAGAGGGGTTATATATTAACTTATCTTTAAAGCCACTATTGGGAAGGGGATTGTTGTAGTAAAGGGTTGCCTTCCCGAAAAAGCTTTAGAGGAAGAGAGGTTAGAAACTCAGTTACTGATGTTAATTATCAGATTTTTAAATACTACAGGTGGGATGACACGACTGTTTATGTATATAGGAAAGTTTCTTGTTGGGCTTACGATAAGGTTTATAAGAGGAGGAGTTCAGGTCTAGGGGAACATCTAAAAAAAATCAACGCCAACGCCGTTGTCAAGTCACAAAGACACACGCACACACAAATTATTAAGATGACTAGTCGCAATTTAGGACCAAGAGGCATACGTATGGTACAGGTCAGCACCATCATTGCTAGAAATAAAAGTAAAAACAGCTCTTAGCAACGGGCAAAGCGCTATCTATTGATTGACAAGGGAGACAACCCTCCTACAGCAAGCGAGAACGTTAAATCATCGAGGATTTCGAATAGAATTAATACGTTGCCTAGGGTTAAGCTAACTCGCTTCGTCAATTTATAGAAAGTATCATAAGAATCAGTGCCTGATTCTGTAAAATGGTAAACTGGAAATCATAAATTATCAATGTGGCTAGTAGTAATTTAATACTAAAAGATAGTGTTTACGTCCTAGTAACTTAGCAGTTCGGCAAAAGAGATCCGATGTATCAGGCTTTAAAAATATATTCTGGGGGTCGATTCATTCGACTAAACTCCTCCAAGGCGCTACTCCAGCATGACCGCAGTGTGACTGAGATATATATAAGTATTC
>NC_068987.1:57073141-57076437 GCF_001194135.2 Octopus bimaculoides | reverse complement strand
TATACATATATGTATATGTGTATATGTGTACATGTGTGTATATAAATATGTGTGCTCCTCATGTATACACAGTTTCATTCTTACATAACTAAAATAATTTTAAGATATATTGATTTTATAAATTACAATATTACTCCTCTTATAACTTTCTCATACCTCTGTTTATATTTTATCTAATACGAATAATAATGCATCTAATAATGATAATAATTTATTCATTTCTATGCATATACATGCATTTATGCATGTACCTTTAAGTGCAGGTATATGTATTTATGTATATTTATGTATATGTATGTATATGTAAAAGTATGTATATGTGTGTATTTATATTTATATCTTAACCTTATGTACTTTCTGAAATCTCTGACGAAGCCTAGAGAAACACCCAAGTACCCCAATTTCATCTATTAATTACTTCACTCCACTGGAGGGATAAAGGTAGAATAAAGTATTTTTGCCTCTTGGTTGAAACAGCTGTAGGATATTATCCCAATTTCTTTTGCTATATGTTATATTTTAATAATTACTGATATTTTATATTTTATATATTATATATGTAAGGCATAATATGTCATATATGTATGTATATTGTTATAATTGTCCTTTTAGTAAAGAAATAAATTGACATAATATAATGTCTATAAGTTGATGAATACCACCTATTAATCCCTTCCATTTTCTTATTGCTCTATAAATTAATGGTAAAATAACTCTTTACCCTCACCCATTTATTACACTTGGTAGTGTAATTGTCATGCAATGAAAAACACTTGTGTAATAATAATTGGGTATTCTACCAGCAGTATATTGGATAGATACTATCCCTTAGTTGGTTGGATTCACAGCCTCTAACTTATATATATATATATATATATATATATATTTATCATTAATTAAAAATATATTCTGTGAGTGCTCTTTGTATATACGTGTCAAAATTATTAATACTATAAAGTATTTACACACTTAATACGACCGATTATATATACTATATTTTGAAATAATAACATGAAAATTAATATCAAAAATGCATATATGAGAGAGAGAGAGAGAGAAAAGGAGAGGCGTGGCTGTGTGGTTAGAAGCTTGCTTCCCAACTATATAGTTCTAGGTTCAGTTCCAATGACAATAGAGAACAGTCACCGTATTCCCTTCCATATCGCCTAACTCTGATGAGCGTAAAGTTATATAATCAGTTTGTTACCTAACACTCAATTGGATTCTTTACGCGAAACCGATTGGTAAGCCAGTCATGATGGATATTTAACAATATATATTTCGGATAATGTATGTGTGTGTGTGTGACAGTTTCTGTCTACCAAATACACTCACAGGGCTTTGGTCGTCTCGAGGCTATAGGTGCAATGCAGTGAGACGCAAACAAGGTGCACCGCAGTGAGACTGAACCCGGAACCATGTGGTTGAGAAGCAAGCTTCTTAACACACAGCAACGCCTGTGTTTATATATATATATACATTCTTTTATTCTTTTACTTATTTCAGCCATCAGACTACAGCTATGCTGGGGTACCGCCTTGAAGAACTTTAGTTGAATGAATTAACCCAGTACTCATGTTTTAAAAGCCCGGTGCTTATTCTACCGGATCTCCTTTCCCGAACTGCTAAGTTGCGGGGACATAAGCACACCAGCACTGGTTTCGAGCGGTGGTGATGGACAAAGATACGCACAAAGACACGCACACATACATGTATACATCTGCACACACACACACACACACACATACACACACACACGTATATATATATATATATATATATATCTCCATACATCACTTCTCTTTCCCTTTCCTCTTTATCTTCCACTTACCTTATACCGATTCTTATTGCCTCCTTTCACTTGCCCTTCCCGTATCTATACCATTCCTTCAGTGTTCTGTTTTGTTATAACTAGAAATGACTCCGATAAAAATAGCATTAACATTTCAAGTCGTTTATGACTGAGTAAACCTTTGAATAACGAACCTATAATGACTACTGGAAACAGCTGTAACGCAAATTTACTGCACTGAAGAAAATATGTAATGACCATTATTTATACCTTGTCTTGTATATCACACTGTAAAAACCAGTATATATATATATATATATATATATATGTATGTATAGTAGGTATCAGTTAGAGGAGTTTAAAACCTCTAAGGGATAATTAAGTCCAAAGGCGCTCCTGGTGATTACCTGAGTAAGTACAGTCCTTTGTAAAGTTGTACAGTAGCATGTAGTTCGGTGGGTAAACCGTAGTTTAGATTATATATGAGAAGAAAATGGATGTAAATAACAAGGAGAAATAACAAGTTTTCGCTGGTATGTCTTTAAGTCTTTCATTTAATTAATTAACAAAGAAAAAGGTAGCATTTACGATCGTTTCAATTTACTAGTTTTCAGAATGCGAAAAATAAATTGATGCATCGGTGATGGTAATAAAGTCAAAATTTGTTAGTCTTACATTATATTAAGTTCTTAAGTTGATTAGACTTATATAATTAGACTTATATAGATGAATATGCTAGTGTGGGATTTGTAGAGGGTCCTACTATTTTACCGATACTTTGAAAAGACAAACAGGCCTACATGAAGACAAAAATTGTTGTTCTCACATTTCCTATTGAGGAGGGGTTGTTTAGCCGTTAGGATAGTAATAAACAGACATCACAGCGTCTATTGGCGGTGTTGTACGTGGTTGTTTTTGCGAGTATACGCCATTTTAATCTATAATCTATTTTTTAATCCTTAAGTGGCCAAATATACCTACTGAGCCCGGTTGAATTTATCTTACTCCTATTTCTGAAGCTAGATCGGTGTGCGTTATATCTAAGTATCATTTGGTTTTTAGTGGCGCCTATATATGATTTTATCTGGCTATTTGTGTGCACCTCACATTGGTAAACTATGTTATTTGTCTTACATCTATTTGAGAAATAGCACTTTGTTCTATTCCTGCAGCCACATAAGTTATTATGTATATCTGTGTTCGTGTTATGTTGTAGGGGGGCTATTACTGTTCAGATCTATATCTAAGTTAGTTGGAGGCGCTACATTAGTGGTGGGCTTAATTCTATTAGTTGGTTGCTTATTATTTTATTGTTCACAATTTTTCTAGTTTCATAGAATTTGTCTAATTTTTTTATTATTTATTGAGGCTATGATTGTAGCTAATTCATTGGTCAGACTGTGGCCTACTCTAATTTCTCCTTGTTATTTACATCCATTTTCTTCTCGTATATATATATACATAAACACACACACACACACACACACACACACACACACACACA
>NC_068987.1:57072360-57073002 GCF_001194135.2 Octopus bimaculoides | reverse complement strand
TATATATCCGTCTTCTTTTTCTCTTGGACTTTCATCCGTCTCCTGTTTCTGACAAAGTTACTGTTATGCTTACATTTGACAGAAGTTTTTGATCGGAATATTCCACCAGTGTTCCTTGGGTTGGTGTTTATGAATGTATTCCATAAAAGAGGGATTTTCTAAGATTATTTCAGGACAGTCTTTTTTGCGGATGGCATTGTAAATTGTTTTAGCAACAACATCGTGCCTCATAGGGAAGTGGTACCGTGACGACATTTTAGGACAGCTGCTAATCACATGCGTAATGTCTTCCACAGAAACATGACATAGCCTACACATGCGGTTGCACCTTGGGATTACAAGAGCGTCACTGTCTCTCTTGTTCACTAGGTACTTTGTGGCAATCTCCTGTTCCTGAATTGCAAACGCATACCCTTCAAAGTGTAATGTGATGTAGTGGTCTTGTGTCCAAGAGAGGCTACGCTTCGTGTCAATTCTAGCTTCTTCTTCAAGCTTCCGGGCAACATATCCATGCATGGTCTTTTTTTTCTTTTTTGTATGTTGACTGCTTTCCATCCAGTCTTCTCTGAGGTAAGAGAGCCCAGCTGTTTTGGGGCTGTATAGGAGATCATTAGGAATGTATGTATGTATGTATGTATGTAT
>NC_068987.1:57070347-57072350 GCF_001194135.2 Octopus bimaculoides | reverse complement strand
CAGCTGTTTTGGGGCTGTATAGGAGATCATTAGGAATGTATGTATGTATGTATGTATGTATGTATGTATGTATGTATGCATAAGTGTGTGTGTGTGTGTGTGTGTGTGTGTGCGTGCGCGCGCGTGTGCGTGCGTGAGTCCTGCATCACATTGCACTACATTGTGTCCTTAATGTCGTGTCTTTTACAGTATGTCAGTTCTAGAGAATTCTTGCGAATATTTCTTTTTTCGACTCGGAGTCGGTCGCAGTTACTTACAGGCATTTGTTTATCTTCTCACGAAGCGAAGATTATTTCAATAAATCAAAGATTTATCCTACATGGTTCTTAATATTCGTCCTTTATTCGTCTTTGTATACGTGTTTCTGTTGTATACTCGCATAAATGTCAAATTTTTAAACCAGATTTTTGGGTTAAATTCCTGTGGGTTCATTACGATATAAATATTAGGTTGGTGTACTGAAATCCCTAGACCTATTCAATGTCATGTACCTTTGGTAGAACTCCAAATGATCTCTTAACTGAATAAAATGAAAACAATGCATTGCAGTGTATCATATTGGTAAATGTGTGTTTTAGTTTATATGAAAAAATACATCTTTTATACGAGTCAAATTATACTAAAGCAATCGATTATGACCTTGTCCTTAATATTTGTGTTAATTTGCATTGTCCATAGCCTTAATGTTTGTGTGAGTTTTTCATCTAAACGCGTTATATTTCCGGGTGACCTCACATGTATAACACTGCAAAACTGCATTCCGAAGTCCACTCCACTTTTTCATTTCCGATTATCCACAAACTCAAATAAAACTTACATACTAGTGCTCTTACATCAGAGTCGGTTCGAATATTGTCGTCCTAGACCTCAATCCAAACGAAAGCAACCGCCAATCCCCACACAGACAACAAACTCTAATCTAGCTGTTCTCCAACTGATAAATATCGAGCCTCCACAAAATATTAGTGAATATTTAACCTTCTCCCCTTTATTAATGAGAAAACATAATAATGTTTGAATCAAAATAATTTTCCTTTCAATAAGTTCCTGATTTCTCAAGAACCTGACCATTAAAAACCAATCTTAATTTTATTAAACAAAGCAATTTTTCCGTCCTCTTGTCAGTTCTTACATGTCTCCCCAATCGGAAACTCAAGTCCACAGACTTACTGTCTCCACATTTTTCCTGTTCTGTTGAAAGCACAACGGCCTCTGTTCTCTGAACTAGTTAGTCACATATTACCTTCATTCAGACACATTTGGCATACCAGTATCACTTCCTCTCGACATTCAAACTATACATACTTGAGCCTACACTGATAATTAGTGTTAGCACCCTATCTCGAACGCCAGCCCTCTAAAAATTTTCTTCCCGTGCACGTTTTTCCAGTCGTAAATTTTCAAGCTATCAGTATATATTTCACCATGCTCCGAAACTTTGCAAAACTCAAGGCCACAAACCCTTCCTTCTGGCTTAGCCATTCAAAATAATATATTCTGACTCTGAAAATTAGTGTCAGTGAAACATGGACGATAACAATGAAGATAGCAACGATGTTGCATATATTTCACAAGTGATGTCTGCAAGAAGATCGCTTGTTTGTTCCTTTGATATGTGCATAGATCATAAAAATCTCCTTGAAGTCTCTCCTTCCATCTGGTGTACTCGACATTAAAGGAAATCCGCTGAAGGTAAATTTTGATCCTTTCACCCGCACGATTTTCACTAAGAAAAAAAAAAAAAAAAAAACTCGGATTTTTTCCGAACAAAAATAAAGGGTTTGCTGCATATTGTGAGGTCAGGGTACTTGAATCCATGCAAAAAAATCCGAGTTTTTTTTTTTTTTTAGTGTAAATCGTGTGGGTGAAAAGATCAATGGGTGTGGGGTGGGTGAAATTTCCGAGGCTTCCACCTCACCTCACCTCACCCCGTTTTCTGGACACAAAAAGAGGTTTTGTAGCATAATAGGGGGTCACTGGAATTCATTCAGCAACAAAAAAAT
>NC_068987.1:57063841-57070221 GCF_001194135.2 Octopus bimaculoides | reverse complement strand
AATACCCCGCTGAAATACTTGAGCACTTGTTTACAGACTTCTCAAGCCCACCACTGTTTTTTACCGGGTCCCGAAGCGCCCGGGGTCGAAGTTTTTTCCCACGTGAGCTCAGGACCCCAGTAATGAACTCATTTGCATACAGCCAATCAGAGCAGAGCCACCTTTATCCTTTCTTCCTTTCTAGTCAGCACTGTGCATTCCTTACTCTTTCCCTCTCTACTGGCAGACAACTTTTTTGTCACAATCGAAAAAAAAAAAAAGGAAGAAATATTATTTACATATACTTATTCGTTTGCCCGACAGGTAGTTAGAGACAGTAGTATTTGTAGTGATAGCGATATTTTTTTCGATTGTGACAAAAAGGTTGCTGTCAGCCAGTAGAAAGGGAAAGAGTAAGGAATGCACGGTGCTGACTAGTAAGTAAGAAAGGGTAAAAGTGGATCTGCTTTGACTGGCTGTATGCAAATGAGTTCATTACTGGGGTCTGGAGCTCTCGAGGGACAAAAAATTTCGCGGTCCGGGGATGGGGAGCCAGTAACAGAGAGTGTTATTTGAATTCAAAACACGCAGAATCATCTCGTTTGACACGCTAACACTTCGCAAATCCTCCAGCCTCGGTACTTTATTTAACGGCCTCGAAAGAACGAAAAGCAAAGTAGACCTAGGCGTGAACTGGAACTCAGAATGCAGAGATTCGTAAACGATACCCTAAGACAATTCTCTCCGCCAAACTAACTAACCTACTGCGATTCCGATGCCCAAAATGACTACAAAAAGTTCATGCGGACACGACAGATGATGAAACCGTGCTTTGATGCCACCTAAGATCACAGTAATACTATAACGCAGAAAGAAATATGGTGGTGTATGAACTCAAACTGTAAAGAGACAACTAAACAAACAGCAAGACACGTTGTCACCTTGTCAAGCAATGTACAGACTCCACTTCTCACCGACCTACCCTCTTTTATATTATAATTAGTTTTCAAGCATTTTTATCTTGTTGAAAATGCTCGATATCATACGTGGAAAAGCGTGCCACAATTGTCTTAACGATAACCAGCAACAATCATTGGATTATTATTATTATCATCATCATTATTATTATTATTATTATTATTATTATTATTATTATTATTATTATTATTATTATTATCATTATTATCTCAAACCACTCTCAGACAGTAACAAGTGTCATTGAAATGACACTTTGAAGCAATGAAGATCTATATCACGTGCACGAATCATGAATGTCGGGCTCAGATAACAAGCTTGCTGTATACCATCACGTGTTTGAAGTCCATAATGAATCTCTTTATGAATGAAAAGAAGCAAAGCAAAGGAGGAGGAAGAGGAGGGTGTCTGCAGAAAAGTGAATGAAGGTAATTGATTGGTATATGTATGTATGTATGTATGTATGTATGTATGTATGTATGCATGCATGATTAATGTTGCTTATTCGCGGGTCAATATGTTAGGTTTTTATGAAAAACATTCCAGCAGTGAACGTCTTGCCTTACGCTTTTTAAAGATGTAGTACATGTAGGACTATAGCCACAGGACAGCTTTGATCAAGCATGCCTATGATTGAAAGCGTTATAACTGCGGTCATGCCTTTCTTTTAAAAGACATATTGTATATGTGTATGACTTTAAACTGCATCCGGGAGTTGGGCTTTAGTTCTAGAGTTCCAGAGTTTCGAGCCACAATTGTTCCCAGATTTACTCTGTACCGGAATATTAGTACCTTTTAAGATCCCATTTATGGGTTAATTAGCCTGTCTCGGAACTCCTTGGTGGATGAGGCCCTTCAGCTATTTTGCTGCTCATGAAAATTTGAAGTACGAGAGAATAAGACAAAAAAACCACGCTCACTACTATAATAAACCTCGCTGCCTTGTGCAGTAATTTATTCAGCAGCTACAAAAAAGTCTAAAGGAGCAAAATCCTATAGAACATCCGGAGTGAGGGATCCTAAAGCAGATATATACGGTTATACTTAAACAATATCTGATATCCCCTGCAGCTCCATGGATGCTGCGAGTATGTTGATTTGTTTTCCCTTTGTGATGTATCTATGAGTGGAGATGTGGTAAGTGTACTTGGAGTTAGGCTCTTGCTTCTGGAAGTAGCCCGGACACAGCAGAAGTAGTTAAGTTATGATCTCTGTTATACAATCAATAACAAAAAAATCAACCATCCAGAATTAAATTATCTAATATCTTTCTTTTTTTAAGACAATAAGGAGGTGGATTTGAAAGCGATTTGGCCTATATATTTAATAGGTTCAACGACCACGTCCAAGCTTTCTCGCTGGATCGATGTAGACATAGCATTCTGGTGTTAGTGAAGTCATTTGTCATCTAGTAATACCCAACCAAGCTGTGAGTACCAGTCTGCTATGAATTTAATGAAGTATGTACAGATGAATGTATAGATGAATATATGTGTCTCATTCTTATATATAGACCGTTGACACAACCACAATCCAGAGTCAGTCCCTAGTAAGGTAAGTTGAGGCAATAAGAAGATTCTGAAACACACTGACATGCATTCTCATTTGTTTCCTCAGACCGTTTGAAGCCTCTGACTGTCATCAATGACGATGGATGAAAATCCTAGATGTCCACTGTACTGGAACTGCGCTATCTATTGCTGAACAGTCTGAAGCACGAATAACAGTCTCTGACACAAAAACCGAATTTGTAGGCTGTTCCGGTGATCCTTCATGGCCTATAACCTATAAGTATTACTCTCCGTATTGTGTTAGCGTAAGCGAAGCTGAAGTGTCCTTTCTAGTGTGCTGTCCGGTGCTAACTCTCCAGTATAAGGTGTTCGATAAGATCCATGCTTGGACAGTATGGTATGGAGGACAGGTTGTTGCTCATGCAGCATGTCCTCCACTCTCCATGTCACTGATAAATCCAAAGAAACAACATGGCCATTATATTTTGGTATGTGTCGTTGCAGGATTTGCCAGAACACAACGTTGAACTGCCTCGGAGGCTCACAACGTTGAACTGCCTAAGGGGTTCACAACATTGAACGGCCTCAGGGGCTCGAACACCCGTTTTTAACCTCAGGTCCACAGGATACGTTGAATTCGGCAATGCAACCAAACGAAAATTTTTCCAACTGTAAACTGATGATTATTTGCAGTTATACATATCGATCCGTAAACAACAATAACAACTTGATATTCTTTTTTTTTTTTTTTTGCCATCTATATATAATATACATTTGTAAATGATATACAGTTATTAACCTCATTCGTGTGTTTACTACAGAGGCTCTTTCTCCACGTTCCAGTTATTGTTAGTATATAATTTTATTGTGCTATTCTTTAGACAGGATTGAAACAGGATCAGAATGGAAACTGCACCTGAAGAAGTTTGCCGTATTGCTCTATTTTGAACCCACACGGAAATTAAAACCTGAACTGATCTTCTTTTATATACTCAGGCCTATAAAACTATTCAAAAACTTAAAAGGCAGCCGAGAACAATATCATTTACCCGCCTGTGTACTCTAAAACCAACTGACAACAATATTATTCATATGCTCACATATTCGTAACACTATACAAGCGTTTCTCAACCTTTTTTCTTCCACATCCCATTTCAATCTTTTTTAAAAAGAAACCGACTTGACCTCCACTATGCGATGATGATAGTAGTAGCTGTTACGATTGTGTTGGGGAATAAATACTGATTTAGAATCCAAGATAGGCGTAATGTTACAACGTTAGCCAGTTACATATGGTAATTAAAACAAGAAGAACGCTGCACAAAATCAACTGGAACCTTTTGGAACAGTGTGGGTGAGCTATACCTGAATGGAAGTAGACGTTGCTAGCTTTGCTTGGGCTAAGGGAGAACCATTCTAAACAATTCACACGATCTGGAAGCTTTCCTAAAGTAAAAAAGCGAAATATTTCGTTGCTTTGAGGATAGTAAAATATCCAAACGAGAGGTAGACTGCAAGTTACTCTTCAGGCCAAGAATACCTTGATTGTATGAAGTTTACATTGTCGTCAGAGATGCCGTGTTAACTCGCTGGGGATTCGGTAGATCTATCTATCTATCTATCTATCTATCTATCTATCTATCTATCTATCTATCTATCTATCTATCTATCTGTGCGTGTGTGTGTGTGTGTATGTGTGTGTGTGTGTGTGTGTGTGTGTGTGTGTGTGTGTGTGTGTGTGTAAAGGTAAGCTCCACGGATCAAAGTGTAGGAAGTTAGAGAGCCTCAAGCAGTTCGTAGAAGATATAAAAAACAACTTTCAGGAACAGTAGTGGTGTATTGGTGCAGAGGGTTGTGAATTTTTCCCGTATCGAAGTACGATAAGCTGAAAAAGTTTACTTTATAGTCCACGGTTGGCAACTAGGGTAGTTATATATGGGAATAAACATCCCAAAATTAGGCAATTGAGTAAATAAAATTCAGGCTATTCATGTTTCATAGCTAGCGGAACCTCGGAAGTAGTAATTATCCAAACGAGGGTTAGACCGCAAGCTATTCTTCCGGTCAAGGATACCTTGATTGTATGAAGTTTACATTGTCGTTAAGAGATCCCGTGTTAACTCGCAGGGAATTCGATAGAAATGCTTAGAAAGCACAGTTCGAGAGGAGCACAAAGACGGGTTTCTTCCCTTTTCGTCTACCGAATCCGTTCACAACGCTTTGGTTGGCCCGAGGCCATGGTAGAAGGCATTTGCCCAAGCAATGAGACTGAACCCGGAACCATGTGGTTGGGAAGCGAGCTTCTTACCACACAGCCATGACTGCGCCTATATAAATTCAAATAATTCTTTCTACTGGAAGCACAAGGTTTCAAATATGGGGGAGGGGATTACATTGACCCCAGTGCGTAACTGGTACTTATTTAATCGACCCTGAAAGGATGAAAGGCAAAGTCAACCTCAGCGGCATTTGAACTCAGAACACGAAGACAGATGAAATACCGCTAAGCATTTCGCCCGACATTCTGCCAGCTCACTGCCTTGTATATAAATCCAAATTATAAGACAAAGAAAATACTTTAGCACATCTTTCATTAAAGATGTGTTAAAGTATTTCTTTGTCTTCTTATCTGGATTATATTTTAATCTTCGCTAAACCCACACAACAGTTTTACTGTCGTGAAACCAGGATTTTCTACACCTGATGAATTTCGGTCTCAGACTGTAATCCGACTGTGTTAATATGCCATAAAGGTGCAAGCATGGCTGGATGGTTAGGAAGTTGGCTTTGCAGTCATGTGGTTTTGGGTTCAGACCTGCTTTGATTTCTTCTACAGAGTGGGACAAAGAGGACGAACGTTTTTGAAAAATTCACAAAATCAGTATGTTCGTATTGAATTAATATTTGTCAAAATCAAGTGTGGAAAATAACATCCAGCATGTGGTGTCCATTTTCCCCGATGCATTTCTGAAGGCGCTCTTGGAAGTTGGCCTCTACTCTCTCCAGTATTGCTCTGTCGATTTGGGCGACTTCCACGCAAATAACTTCCTTCAAATCGTCCAATGTACGGGGCTTATGCGTATACACACGTTCCTTGAGGTTTGCCCCACAAGAAATAATCACACATGGACAAATCAGGAGACCGAGGGGTCCAAGGAATGTCAGCAAACCTGGAAATGAGACGATCACCGAAGAGAAGGCGAAGAACGTCCATTGATGTTTTGGCTGTGTGGACTGTCGCCCCATCCTGCTGAAACCACACACGTCGGATAGGTATACGTTTTCATCGTAATTCAGGCATAAAGAAGTTGTTTATCTTCTCGATGTAACGTTCGAAGTTTACAGTAACAGCATTTCCATTACTGTCTTTAAAAAAAATAAGGACCAATGACGGCAGCTTTTCCAACAGCACACCAGACCGTCACAGCACACCAGACTTAGTGGTCTTTCGTGCAGTTCTCTCGGATTTTCAAGAGCTCAGTAACGACAGTTCTGTTGATTCACCATGCCATTGAAATGAAAATGAGCTTCATCGCTCATTAGCAAAATGAAGTTGTCATTTGCCTCAAAAATTGCTTCCATCTGACGTCGAAGTTAAGCCGCTGTGCATAGTCCCATGGTTTCAACTGTTGCCCAGTGACTAATTTGTACTGGTGGAAATGCGGGTCTTCATGCAAAATATACCTTACTGATCGATTACCGATGCCAAGTTCAGTGGAATACCTCCGAGCAGAGCGATTCGGACTCCGTATCAAAGCTTGTCTAACGCGTTCCACATTTTCCGGGGTCCGTACCGTTCGTGGCACCCCTATCGGTCTCCTATTCATTAGTGTATCTCGTATATTAAAGTGCATTCACCCAACGTAAGATTGCGGTGGGGACCGCCTGATTTCGGTGAATGTTGAAGTGACGCCG
>NC_068987.1:57060243-57060813 GCF_001194135.2 Octopus bimaculoides | reverse complement strand
TATATATATATATATATATATATACAGAGAGAGAGAGAGAGAGAGAGAGAGATGCATGATGCGGTTTTAGAATCTGGTTTTGACTGCTGTATCTAGCATGAAGATATATCTTTTGATATCCTTAATTATAATTATATATATATATATATATATATATTCATAAAATCAAAATAAGCAACAGGATATCAAGAGGTGATGCAGTAGACCGTTTTAAGTGTCTGTTTAGAATGGAGGGTAGGAGTGAGTTGACAGTTTATCGTTGGGTATGGTCATAAATATTGTCAAGATTTTAGGATTTGTATAAGTAATTGTCTATAAAGGAGGCTGGGTAGAAGAAAACCCCAAATCAAGATGTTAATTACCAGTTAAAGGGGCAAGACACTAATAAAACCTATGATGTTAATACAGAGGAAATTATCAAGGGTACACAGTCCTCTGGCCTTAGATTTGGTAGCTGATAAAAAAAGACTAATAACTTAAAAATGAACCACAATCCTTTAGAAGCTATGACCCTAACAAACTTCATGCAGTTCTTAGAAGTGTAGTATATTCTTAACTACATTAGCAGCA
>NC_068987.1:57058727-57060233 GCF_001194135.2 Octopus bimaculoides | reverse complement strand
ACGAACTACATATATATTTACACACACACACACACACACACATACACGCGCACACACACACGCACGCACATACACACACACACACACACCTAACAGTCACATACGCACACCAGTGTACATTTTATTTGCAAACCTATGGCGTGGTTAAATTCTAGAAATACGGCGGATTAAACCAGATTACTTTCATCATCCCGGTTCTGTTCCAGTATGATGTGCTATTGGTGGATAGTTTTCCATATATTTTCAGTGGAGCCATTTGTAGTTAGCACATCGTTATGATAAGGAGCAACTCTGCTACAAATGTCCATGTCCAATTATGGATCACAGACTCTTTTGCTTATTCTAGATACATGGCTCTAATTATGTTTAGAGAGCTGTTCCTAACTTAGTGAATGTATTTATTGTTTTCATTTGATTTCTCTAAAGGCTATATTTTCTAGATTTTAAAATTAGTGGGATATGTATGCAGTTTACTATCATTAAATTAATGTTAATAAGTATACTTAAGTCAAAGTACTTGAATAGATTTATTGAATCCTTTCCAAATTTGTCCATGCTATAGTTGTTTATATTGTATGAGTGTATACAGGCGTCCTCTCCATGCATTCCAGATCTATGGGAAGTGCGATTTCCGAGGATATCATGAATAAACAGTCTTAAGTGATCGGATAAGTCAGTTCCATCACAGTTCCTTATTGAAACGTCGAAAAAGAAATCATCTCCAGTCATGTCATAAGAGGAAACATCACGTTGTTATCGTAACTTCCAAGTATTGGTTACTTACCTTGTGTCTAGGACGTTAAATGTCTCCTCGATAATGTGATCCGCCACTTGACGAATGAGAATCTGCGCACCTGTTGCTCTGAGAACATAGTTTTAGTCTCTTTCTTTCGCACACGCACACGCACGCACGCAGGCACACACAAACACACACACACACACACACATGCAAGGAAACCACTAAAACAAATATGTAAAACAATTTACGAAATTCCAACTTACATTAAAGCATTAGATACAAAAGCTGGTCGACAACAGGCGCTTAACCCGAACTCAAATAACTTCCAAAGCATTCTAAAGCTCTACTCAGACCAGTCCAAAACAACAGAAGGCGACCTTTGAGCTGCATTTTCATCTTCAGGGAAGAGATGGAAGTTAGCAGGTACTAAATCTGGCGAATATGACGGATGCGGAAGCGATACCATGTTGTTTTTGGCGAGAAACTCACGAGTGAGGAGAGCTCGATGACAGGGTGTATTACCGTCGTGAAGGATCCAATTCTTCGCGCTCCTCAGATCCGGTCCCTTTCGCCGAATGTCCTCTCCGAAACCCTTCAAAACGTCGCAGTAGAACTCTCGACTTACAGTCTGGCTCTGGATCACAATAGAGGATGACACTGATATGAGAACATTAAATAAAACCCCAAAAGATGCAAAACAAACGTAGACATCTTATCGTCAGCTGCTTATCAGAAATTCTTATGATCTCGACATTTGGGCAGTACTA
>NC_068987.1:57055528-57056321 GCF_001194135.2 Octopus bimaculoides | reverse complement strand
TGCGTTTATTCCCACCACGCGACACTTATGAGATCAACGTATCGTCTATCGAAAGATTGCTCTTTGGTACAAATAAATGCCGATGAAATCATTTCAAACCTTTCCGATTTCCCTTATCAAAACAGCTAGATCTTGTGCAACAATCTGATATACTCTTTTACTTGTTTCAGTCATTTGACTGCGGCCATGCTAGAGCACCGCCTTTAGTCGAGTAAATCGACCCCAGGACTTATTCTTTGTAAGCCTAGTACTTATTCTATCGGTGTCTTTTGCCGAACCGCTAAGTTACGAGGACGTAAACACACCACCATCGGTTGTCAAGCGATGTTGGGGAGACAAACACAGACATACAAACATATACACACACATACATATACATAAATACATATATACGACGGACTTCCTTCAGTTTCTGTCTACCAAATCCACTCACAAGGCATTGGTCGGCCCGAGGTTACAGTAGAAGACACCTGCCCAAGGTGCCACGCAATGGGAATGAACCCGGAACCATGTGGTCGGTAAGCAAGCTACTTACCACACATATATAAGTTATTGTCATCAAGGAAGAGGATTTTTTATGCTCAAGAAAGAGAGTGTATTTGATAGAAATTGTTAAAATACATATGTACTTCATATGAGTAGCAAATTGTGGAGGATGGTATGCACTATACTTGGATCTGGTTAGTTTGAGACACAGAATCAGCTCCTTTTTAAAATGACGTAAAAAATCTGAAAATTTGTCATATTAAGCATTCATTTTTTATTTAGGATCTAGTTTGTTTCATTCACAAAA
>NC_068987.1:57053026-57054281 GCF_001194135.2 Octopus bimaculoides | reverse complement strand
ATGAAAAAAGTCCTTAAAGGAAAACGTTTTGCAGATGTGGAAGAGACGAAGAGAAAAACGGCGGAGGCATTAAAAGCATCACTTCACAAGAATTCCAGGACTGCTTCGAACAGTGAAAAATGCGTCTGGACCGATGCATTGCTTCAAATGGAGACTACTTTGAAGGCGATAAAAGTGTAAACATGTAAAACTAAGTGAATAAAATAATATTGCGAAATTCCGTTTTTTGGGGGGTAACCCCTCGTATACACACACACACACACACACATATAATTTGAAAAATGAGCGAAGGGAAGCAACTCAGAGTATCCAGTGATGTGGATTTCAACAACATAGACAAATACAAGTACATTAAAAATACCATACAACATAAATTCTTGATATATTTAAATTATCTCTGCCTCTAGAGCGTATGCCATAATTATAAATGGCAATTAATATTATCTCCACATGAGAAGTGGAGATAAACTCAAGAATCAAGACCTCCCTGACATGTGCCAGAGGTAAGTTAGGATGATCGTCGTGCTGATGACGTCTATTGAAGTAGAAACACGCACCAATGACTGTCCTCTTATCTCCTTTAAACACGCACTAATGACTGTCGTTTTATCTCCTTTAAACACGCACAATGACTTTTTTCTTATCTCCTTTAAAGCATGTCAACTTTGAAAAAATCTACTCGTTTTCGCTTTTCTTGTACTGAAAGTGCATTTTATTGGCTTATGGACAATTAGCTGATTATATGTACATACGTACAAACACACACAAATACACGCGCGCACATATGTATGTATGTATACCTGCATGTGTGTATACATAAATATAAAGTCATGTGTATGTAGGGAAGTGGTTATACACCATTAGGTGTACACCGCTACCGTACATTAAATTTCTAGAAGAAACAACGGAACGCAGATTCTGAACAACATAACAATATTTATTTACAGTGGAATTCAGTTCACGCTTGGAGGGAATTCGGTAGCTCGTCGCCCTCGGTTACTGAGACGCCTTCTGAATGATTTCCGTGGTTACTTGTGAAGCTCTGGTGCTGACATGTGAGAGAGCTCTGTTGGACGTCTTGGCTCGACGGAGATCAGTCAACGAAGAGACTGAGAAAAGGCGCCAAAGCTTGGTGTCGAACTCTACGCATGCGCATGAGACTCTTCCTGTATTCCTTCCGGAACTAGTCCCTGCGCATGCGTGGATAAAACTCCGGACATTGAACATATAACAGTCGTCTGCTATAAAATGTCAC
>NC_068987.1:57051270-57052863 GCF_001194135.2 Octopus bimaculoides | reverse complement strand
TAATGTTGTTGTTGCCTTTTGGCGTGAGCAGATGCGATGTGAAACATTTCAAAGTGAACTGGATTATTTTCAAGTTTTATTAGATGAAAATGTTCTTGTTTTTACCTTCCTTTAAATATCTTCTTCTGGAGGGGCAGTAAGAGGTACGAAAGAAAGGAAGTCGCATTAGAAGAATCCCGAATAATGGAATAATATTAAATTAAATGGAACCGAATTTAAAAGAGAAATTAAGTCTCATAAATAATACAGGCAAGTATCCAGAGCAACAACACAAATTTGTATTATATTAACAGTAGTAATAACAGCTCAATAGCAAATTGTTTTGCTAATGCCACAAGCCAAAGAGAGGTTTTCGACATGTAGCAAATGCAAACACAGAAGGAAGTGTGACAGAGTTTTGTCACAAAACTGTGTATCTGTTTTCTGAAATACTCTTGCTGTACGGTCAAATACTGGTTCCGTCGTTGGCTAGTCGATCCCATTAGCGTAGTTATTAAAAGAGGCGAGAGACGGTCCAGCTTATGTAGTATTTTTATATAGATATTATGTCTTGTGTTTTGTTTTTTCTGTGAGAGTGAGGAGAAACTGAAGGACTATTCCAGGCATTACAAACTCTAATTGTGTTGCTGGTCCAAATTTCTAGAGGAACTGAGAGAAGATGCTGTGATGTATTTGTCTTCGAAAAGTATTTGCTGTTTAAATGCAGCGGTTACCAGGAGTATATATGAAATTGTAGCGAGGTTTCTGCTGATTTTCGAACCATCTCGTTCAGATCTCTAGTTTAGGACATCAGCCCAACTATATTGCCATAAAAGCCGAACGACCGCTACGAGAAATTAACTGTTGCCATAAAAAGTGAGAGTGCGTACGTAGACATAGTTCAACCAATGAGACTTCACTGGATTAACCAAATAGCAGCAGACTTAAAAGTAAGTTTAGTGAATTTTCTCGCCAAATAGTTCGGACGAAAATTTCTGGAAGTTTGACAGAATGTTATAAAAGTTGAAATACTGAACTCTCAACTCAGGTAGTGCACAGAAATCTGAGGTCAGTTTTATGATAAAGTGTTCTTACTTTTCCTACTTATTCTGACTTCAATAACCCATGGATAATTTTCATAAAAAATAACTCAAATATTTTATGCAATGAAGGCCTTCAACTATCGTATTCACCATCGCGTGTATGCTGTTATTTCAAATAATTGTTATATTTATCTAAAGGTAAATGATCCGGGTAGTAAAAATATGGAAACTTATAAAAAGATTAGTTTGATCAGTCTCACCTTCATATGCAGCCTAGCTAATATTGTTTTCTACTAACCAAAGATTGATGACTAAGATGCACTGGAATGATGATCCTTCCACTAAAAAAAAAAAGGTTGCAAATTAAATCGATTTTTAAAACTTTTATTCAGATATTAATATATTTTCAACAGACCTAAGTTTATGGCAATATTTGGATCAAGTTCATTCAGACGTGCGTGTAGAAAAATTCCATTTTTAGAGATTTATTTTATATTCTAAGAAATAAATACCAACTTCTTCTTCTTCTTCTCCTCCTACTCCTCTCCCCCTCCTCCTCCCCCTCCTCCTC
>NC_068987.1:57049359-57050006 GCF_001194135.2 Octopus bimaculoides | reverse complement strand
TCTATATCTGCCTTAGGGTGGTGCATTCTATGCATTGTCAACAGTTTTCGTATTTTATTATTATTATTATTATTATTATTATTATCATTATTATTATTATTATTATTATTATTATTATTATTATTATTATTATTATTATTATTATTCCGGACAACATGGTTAGCAGCATTTCTTCCGGTTCTTACTTTCTGAGTTTGAATTCTGCCGAGGTGGACTTAGCCTTTCGTCCTTTTGGGGTTAATAAAATAAGTACTAGATGCTTCCTTTTGCCCAAATTTGAAACCATCATCTTCATCTTTATCATCATTATCATATGAAAACTCAGTTTATTTTGCTGGGTATAATGGAAAGTGTCAGCTGTCCACAGCCAGCAGACTAAGGTGACACCTGTTAACTGGTCATGCTTGAAGAACCCTGCGAAGAGTTATTATTATTATTATTATTATTATTCTTTTACAATTTCTGTTGTTGCTGGTTCTGTTATTTTTTTTGGTGTGGAGGTTCTTGGTGTTGGTGTTGGTGTTGGTTTGGTGATGGATGGAGATGGTGGTGTCGCTTTTCGTGGTGCTGGTGGTGATGGTGTTGGTGGTGATGGTGTTGGTGGTGATGGTGTTGGGGGTGATGGTGTTGGTGGTGTGGAGGCTTTT
>NC_068987.1:57041537-57045175 GCF_001194135.2 Octopus bimaculoides | reverse complement strand
TATGGGTTTTTCCACGTGTAACCTTTCCATTTTCGAAGCGCCTCCCCTTTTGGGAGTTCTACTTATTTATTTATCTATTTATTTATCTATTTATTTATTATATCTTTCTCCGTTTTCTTCCTCTGTTTAGACGAACTTTCCTACCTTTTCGGACAAAACCTTTTGTAACTTTCGTCCTGTCTTTGTCCTTATATGTCTTTAATTGATATTAGCCCTTGTGGCCAATAAAACGAATTAATTATTATTATTATTATTATTATTATCCAAGCAAAGTTTTCTAAATGTTTAAGCGATAATTCATATTCATATCCTGACCCCCAGTAAAATATGTAACAACATAAGATTCTTATTGTATGACTTGAACTCTGTCCTACTTCGAAAACAAAAACGTTGTTTTAACACGATACATAAGGAGCAAAGGTTGATGCCAAATTGCCAAATGATAAAGCATCGAGTACTTTATAACAGATGTTTCATGTGAATTATGGTATCTGTGTTAATAATCTATAACCTTTCATTCGTTGTCAGAAAACAGAATCTCTTCAATCTCTGATGAAAGTACTTTAGTTAAGCTTTGTTTCTTCCGTTTTCTGTTGATGATGATTTTCCTTTACTTTTAAATGATTTGTGTGTGTCCCCCCCCCCACACACACACACACATATATATATATGACAAAAGACAAAAGGTGGATAAGTACTATATACGATATTAAATTATCTTGCTTCCCAAACACATAGTTCCAGGTTTAGTCCCACTGCGTGGAACCTTGAACAAGTGCCTTTTACTATAGCCTCAGGCCGACCAAAGGCCCGTGAGTGGATTTGGTAGACGGAAACTGAAAGAAGCCCGTCGTACATATATATATATATATGAACTTACCATGGACAAGGCTGTGTGGTGTTCGATGATGAATAAATAAAAAATACATATTAAGTACAGGACATCACTAACAAGTGAGAAATACGTAAGCACACGAGAAACAAGTACAGGACAAAATACCAAAGGGAGATAACTCGCTCATCAGCTGTCGACTGTTTTACTGACCCATTCTGTACTTTTAACGACAAGAAAGGAAAACTTCGTAAGATAGCAGCATCCAGAAATTTTAGAAATATAAAATTTGTGGAGAGTTAGGGTCTCGAACGAACAAACAACAACAGAGTGGACGTACAAAGTAAACAATCGACGAAGACAAACATTAAGGGCCATTTGGCCAAGACGAATTGTAATGGGTAACGCCCGGAAGAAATTCCTAAAGGAGATAGAATAAATAGAATGGAAGTAAATATAGAAGAGAAAAAATGTCGGTACATATATACCGGGCGTATCAGCAAAACTGTCCAAATATGAGATTCAGCTTCGAACCTGTGTATCTCAGGAATGCTTAAAGATAACTTAATAGGATTATCAGAGGTTTTTTAACGCTATTGGGCTCTACTTTGCGCAAGAAAAATGTTGATTATTCTCCAAACTCACCAGAAGAATCGTGGTGAAGTTGATCATGGGCGAAAATGACATTTTCATAAATAATTAACCATAGCCCATGACTGAGAGCTCATTAAGGATTGGAATAAAGTTTGAATTGAAGCTTAAAGTTTTATATCATAGTGCAAAAGACCATCCTGATTGAAATCCTACGTGTTAGGCACCAAGAGTTGCTCCTCTTTCGGGAATGACTTCCTCAACCCTCTTCCTGACTGCAGCACAAACTTTCTTAATGAATTTCTCATCAGTGTCCTCTTCCTACGTCCTACGGATGGAGTTTTTGAGGGTTTGTAGATTACTGTGGTGTTTCTCACAAGCTTTTCTGACCAGTTCATTCCAGATGCTAAAGTCTAAAGGGTTGAAATCAAATGATGAAGGAGACCAAGTGTTCTTATCCAGAAATCTATTTCCAAACTCATCTCTGAGAAATTTTTGAGCCACTGCACTTGTGTGACAAGGAGCTCTATCTTGAAGTCCTTAGCAATCTGTTGGGGTTTTCCTCATTTTTATTTATTTATTGTTTTTACCAAATAAACAGACGCACTATATATATGTTCTTCACTCGTTTCTTACTGTTCTTATTTCTTTTTTATTATTTTAGCTCATGTCCATTATCCGGAAATCTTTCGTCACACATCTGTGACATCTTCTGTGACACTTTTCGTTTTCATGTGTGCTCTTGCTCCAATTACTCCATTCTGTTCTTCTAATGTGTGCATCCTTATGAGCGCACGCGTTTGCGTCTGTGTTTGTATGCGTGCATGTGTGCGTGTGCGTGTGCGTGTGTGTGTGCTTGTGTGTGTGTGTGTGTGTGTGTGTGTGTGTGTGTGTGTGTGTGTGTGTGTGTGTGTGTGTGTGTGTGTGTGCTTGTGTGTGTGTCACTGTTCTTAGCAGTAGTATGGCGTTCCCCTCAGCCCCATCCTCTCACCCCATTGTGCTGCTGCTGTCATAAGACCCGAAAATTTGGTACAGTTCCTGTATCTCTCTGTATTTGTGTGTTCGCCCATGGTGTTGCTATCGTGGTTGTTGTTGTTATTGCCATCGTTGTCGCCGCCACTGTTGCTGTCGTTGTTATTCGTGTTGTTGATATTGTTGGGACCGTCTGTGAAATTTCTTGTGTGTGTGTGTGTATGGGTTCGCTTCGTATGTTGTTTATATCCATGCTCTTTTAATGAATTCATTTATTTGTTATTTATATTTTATCTATCCCTATTTCTTATATTTATCACAAGTATGTGACAAATATATTTATCTATTTATATATTTATTAATTATTATTTTTAAGTTTTTATTTTTATATATCTATCTCTATTTTTATACGTATCACAGGTAAGTGCATATATGTCTATTTTGTGTGTATTACCTCGTGTGTGTCTGTGTATTATTTCCGATTTTTTCCTCTCTCTTCTCTTCCCTCCTGTCTTTAGTCATGTGGTGTGGTGGTAGGTGTTACTGTTCTATTCGTGTTTTCTATTGAGGCTCGATCTGTCTGCTGTTATATGTGTATCCTCTGTGATCTGTCTAAGTGTCCTGTCAGTTCTATTCGTCGATAATACTTTAACCTCTATGCTATTAATCGAGCCTCCATGTTCTTCCGGATCATGTTGGTAGAGCACTGATGAGCTTTTCTCTTCTTTGAGCTCTCGCCAATGCCACTTATACGCTCTCCTATGCTGCGTGCAGTCTCTCCAATGTAGGTAGTTGTCATGCTTCTGCACCGTCCCTCAGTACATCATTAGCTATACACTACATTCCTAACCTCACAGTTAACCCGTGGGTTCATCCTACATGCAACACAATTGTACGCCGCACAAGGGGACTTATCAAAGGGACAGGTACTACAGATCAGGGATTTTAAAGGGGCCCCAGACCTTTCTACTACTTTAATCCGTAGATTAGCCTTACTTAATGTCTTTCTAAAAAGGCTAGTTCGCCGCTAGGGGGTAGCATCGACGAACATAACGCTCTGGTATTTTTGCTGTCATGCCAGGTATTATTCTTTTATCTGTTTTAGTCATTTGAATGCGGTCATTTTGGAGCACCATATACAGTAGGATTAAATTATATTCATAATAATACTTTGAATGTGGCTCACGAGAAACGGTAAAAGTAATTACCCGATCAACGACGGGTATTACTGCTAGTATATATA
>NC_068987.1:57039135-57040246 GCF_001194135.2 Octopus bimaculoides | reverse complement strand
GTATATATATATATATATATGTGTGTGCGTGTGTGTGTGAATGTGTGTATATGTATGCGTGTGTGTGTGTGTGTGTGTGTGCGTGCATACGCACACACACACATTCACACACACTCACGCACACACGCGTGCGCGCACGCACACATACATGCATACTCACTTATACGTAAACTCTCTATATATCCTTTTTATATGTATATGATATGTAATATAATTCACAATTGACACCACGAAAAATGAAAGATACAATTTGAGATTTAAAAATAACAAATAGGCGGAACTCACACACAATATCTTTTCATTTCCAGGCTCTGATTTTATCTCAAAGAGCATGCCAATCCTCACTTCTAATTAAGTGCTAAATGTTTATTTGTTATTTAACTCTAGTATTTAATTTCGAAAACTATCCAACACGAACGTCTCTTAACAAGGATAGGTTATTCCACTAATGTCAAACATGATATGCAGATACGTATGTATGTGTGTCTGTGTGTGTGCATCCGTGTGCGTGTTAGTGTATGAATCTGTGTGTGCATGCGTGTGTGTGTGTATGTGCGCGTTAGTGTATAAATGTGTGTGTGTATGTGTGTGTGCGTGTGTGTATACATATATATATAAATATATATTATGTAACACATGTATGTATATGAATTATATATGAATTGTTTATATAAATTTATATGTGGCTATGTGGTAAGTAGCTTACTTACCAACAACATGGTTCTGGGTTCAGCACCACTGTGTGGCACCTTGGGCAAGTGTCTTCTACAATAGCCTCGGGTCGACCAAAGCTTTATGAGTGGATTTGGTAGACAGAAACTGAAAGAAGCCCGTCGTATATATGGCGAGCTGGCAGAAACGTTAGCACGCCGGGCGAAGTGCTTAGCGGTATTTCGTCTGTCGTTACGTTCTGAGTTCAAATTCCGCCGAGGTCGACTTTGCTTTTCATCCTTTCGGGGTCGATAAATTAAGTACCAGTTGCGCACTGGGGTCGATGTAATCGACTTAATCCCTTTGTCCGTCCTTGTTTGTTCCCTCTATGTTTAGCCCCTTGTGGGCAATAAAGAAATAAGAAACTGAAAGAAGCCCGTCGTATATATGTATATATATG
>NC_068987.1:57035653-57038867 GCF_001194135.2 Octopus bimaculoides | reverse complement strand
TACATATATATATATATATAATACAAAGAATATATATACATGTATACACACATATATGTACATACTTACATCTACATGTGTATATACATGCATATCAGGGTACAGGACGTTAGAACAATAAACTACAGACAACGGAACGAACACATAGGAAAACGGAAAGTCCCTTGGAATATCCCTTCATCAGCTGTCTCTATTCTATCTAGACGTTTCGAAGATATATATATATATATATGTATATGTGTGTGTGTGTGTGTGTGTGTGTGTGTGTGTGTGTGTGTGTATTTGCGTGTGCATACTAGCACATATAAATGTTTCAGTATATACACACACATACACATCACATATATACATACATTTACACACACGCATATACTTATATACACATACATAACATACATACACATACATATATTACATTCAAACATACATACGTACGTTCGTGCTTACATGTGCGCGTGCTAGTATGTGTGTATGCACTATGTATTATATCCTTATGGATAAAAAATACGCTGCAACAGTGTAATAATATAATCGAAACAAACGGCGGTAACCACACGTAATGTAACAATAATCTTTTAAGAACGAACAATCCACCACGTTAAATCGAACTGTGAACTTTGAATTATCAATACAAAGAACTATGGAACTAGCACGTCACTTACTCAGCTAGTATTTATATGTAGTGGTCCAGTCCATTCTCGACAGGGGGCGTCGAACTCTCGTACAACAGTATGTATATATTTATGACTAAACGTATGCATGCTAAAATCCGGAGCGTTTAGTCTCATTACTGAACTTTCCGCCACCAATCACTTTACTTCTGTCCAATGATTGCTTCTGCCTATGAAACACAGATAAGGGCGGAAACACAGGTTGAGGCAGATGGAAAGGAAAGACTTACTATGTAAGTACAAGGCCTGGTTCTTTCATCAGTAGCTTGCTGTCGAGGGGTGAGTAAATACCTTGTAGATGACTTTAAAATGCACTAAGTTTCACGTCATTAGGGCTGTACATCAGGTTTGTGTTCTAGCTACTTCTCTCTTCAGTGGCCGAAGTGTTCAAGGCAGTGAAGTGCAGGGTTATAATGACGTATAGAGACTCCACAGAGATTCAGGCATAACCTGCATAACCACAAGATCAGTGTGGTGTGAAAGTAGTGACAAAGGTAGAAAGCAGTCTAAGTTTGAAGGACATCATCATCTGGAACTCGTGAAGTGGAAGACAAGGGCTCGAAATGGGGTAAAAGCAAATCAAAGACAGAGAAGGGATCTTTTTTAAAACGGGGGCCACAGTATTTTCTTAACGAAACACTTTGAAACTTGGAACACTGGTAGAATGTGTCATATAAAACATCTTTTTTTTCTTAGTCTTCTTAAAAAAAAAAAAAGAAATCCCTAAGTTATTCCATGTTAAAGTTGTCGTATTTCTGTAATTTCAACCAATCACTGACGTCCATTCAGCCGATATACATTAAGTGCCGACTACATAAACAAACGATTCTGAAACAATTCTATCGGTGATAAAATTATTATTTCCTTGTCAAAAAATGGCTGAAGCATATTGGTAGTAGCTAATAAACCTTTCTATTATAGGCTAACCGTAACCCTAACCCTAGGGTTAGGGTTAGGGTTAAACAGCAAATTTAAAAAGAAAAAAGCAAATAAAACGAAGAAGAAAAAAAGAAAATGAAAAAAGCAAATTTAAAATGAAAAAAGCAAATAAAACGAAGCAAAAAAAAAAGAAAATGAAAAAAGCAAATTTAAAATGAAAAAAAGCAAATTTAACGAAGGAAAACGAACACACGTGTTATGGAGATTAAATACGCTTTACACCGCTTAATCAGCCAAAGGAGTAAATATAAACAACTGAATACTTGTCAGTGATTGGTTGAAATTATCGAAATAAGACAATTTTTTACATGAAATAAATTCGAATACAAAAATATTTTTCTGTTCTATAACACAAAATAGATAAGTATACGAAGTTTGAAAGTCTTTCGGTACCAAAAACACTACGTAAAACATTACTGAAAACTGTGGCCCCCGTTTTAAAATAGATCCCAGAGAAGTGCTGAAGTCAGAACTGGAGAAGGAAGGGTAAAGGCCTAGTAGTGTAGAATTTGGTTCTTCAGGAGCCTGGGCAAAGTGGGATCTTAAAATGTGATAGATCACATGGCCCAACTTTGGAGACAAAACCCTTCTGCATCTCATTTTTGGTCTGACTAGTGTTCAATACTCACCCAAAACCAACAAACTTGCAAAAGATGGTGAATGAGAGAAAAACCACTGCGCAGATTATGTGGGATAAATGTACGTTGGCGCACAAGACTGCACTTAGCTTGGGAAGATATAGAAGGCATCGTGACAAGGTTTTTAAAGCAAGTAAGACAAGGGCTATGTGTAGCACACGTGAGATTAACCCTAGTCGTTCACTTCATCAAGGAGTTGAAGTCAATATCATCCAAAAAGATTTGAAAAAGCCAATTGTTAGCGACTCTATCATAGATGAAGTCGGAACTGAAAAGGAAACTTAACTTTCTGTAATTTGTCCGAACCTAAGAAAAGTTAGTCATGTGGTCTGATGAGGTGAAGGTAATGATTCGGACTGAACTGGCGAATGCAAGGAGTCTTTAAAGAGGAAGCTACTAAATTCCAGGGCTTTATCCAATGGTGTGGGGATAAAAAGTTGCAGGTTCGTCTATCTCCATTTGAGGTTAATCGCAGGGACTTCCGGCGTAATTTGTATGGAAGATGCCTATAATTCTGGAAAAAAAGTAGGGCAAGAAAAAAAACATGCAATAGAAAAAACACACCTTATGCGCTCCGGAACAAGTGGGAGGAATTGAGATAGAAACCAGGGATAGACTGGTAACGACCGACCATCACTGTTGACCCACCATCTGGAAAGAAGTCTGTCGTATATGTGCGTGTGGTATGCGCCTTCGTGTTTGTCCCTCACCACCGCTTGGCAACCGGTGTTGGTTTGTTTACGTCGTCGTAACAGCGATTTTACAATAGAGATTGTTAGAGTAAGTGCCAAGCTTAAAAATGATAAGTAATGGGGTCGATTTGGTCAATTAAAATTTTCAAGGGTGTACCCCAGCCTGGCCACAGTCTAATGACTGAAACAAGCAAAAGATAAAAGAAATACACATATATGTATGGATATATGTATATATGCATGTATATATATATATATATATATATATATATAT
>NC_068987.1:57030487-57035342 GCF_001194135.2 Octopus bimaculoides | reverse complement strand
TATATGTATATATATATATATATATAAAGTATGGGGGTTTAGTTCACTGGTGATCTAAACGATTAGGTACGGGCGAAATGTTAAGCGGTATTTCGTCCTTCCTAATGTTCTGTGGTGAAAGAGGTTGTCTGGTGGACAAGGCTGAGAGGAATGAGGACACAGACATTCCTCTTTGGTAAAGCTTTCATCGACTTTTTCAAGCTTCACTTGAAAAAGAAAGAGAGGGTAGAGAGGGAGGTGCTGTCCCCGAGTGAATTTATCAAAAGGTGGATGAAAGTTGTGAAAATTGCAAGAGGGTGCCGCTCTGAATGTAGGCCTATGAGTCGGAGGAAAGAAGTTGGAGGGGTCACTTATTCTTGGTTTCTCAGGGAGATCTTGGATGGTGGGGTTCCTCGATTATCCTTGGAAGTCCTCCTGTATCAGGAGGACCCTGTCACTGTCATTTTCCCCATTTTTGTTTATAATGTCCTAAACTATGTATACTTCCCTACTCTTAATATATACCGTGTATTTTTTTCCTTTTTATATATATATAAACCCCAACACTTTATGTCTGTCTTTGTACTGTCCCCCTCATCCTTTGCCCTGTTGGCAAATAAAAGAAATTATTATTATCATTGAGTGAGAGAGCAGTGCATGCCATCAAAGTGACACTGGGGTAAAATATACGAAGCCCAGTATAACCATCATGACTACCTGCCTGATAAGGGTACACCAGGCACATGCATTACAACCATATGTGCGCGACATGGTGATCTCATATCAAAATAAACAGCGCATGACCTTGCAGGTGGGGTCCAGTCAGAATTTTCTTCAGGTTGAATAGCCCATCCTGCTCAAAAGGTCCTTGAATAAGGGTTGTTTAAGGATGTTGAACTAAACACCTATGTTTTTCAAAGGTAAATTATCTAAACCCCAAAGAATTCCTCTCAATACATGGCTATGATGCTCCCCCACTACTTCTGCTCGTGATCAGAGATTCACATGTCGTCAACCACTAAGGGACATGCTCAACTGGTTAAGGTCAAGCAACTGACAAGCAAATCTATGGTATTGAGCAGAATAATTGCTGTAGCCCATCTTTTATACCAAGACAAAATAATGTACATGATAACACTTCCAATTAGTTAAGATCAGAAGCCACGAGAGCCACTGCATTAGGGTATTTATTATTATTATTATTATTATTATTATTATTATTATCAATATTTATTAAATGTCGTACTACGACCTTGTAATTATCATTAAAGAAGACTTTTCTCAAATACTTGTTAAGGAAACAGAGGAATAACCTGTCTTTTGTCTTCTGTTATTGTGTTTGTTATTCATAAATTGGAATCAATCTTATCGTTAATGATAAAAACATATTTTTGGAAAATTTACATGTCACTAGTTTCAAGAATAAAACGCATACGTTGTAAAAATAGAACGTATTTTTAGAAACTGATATCAGCAAAATATTTTAAAACATTTTACGTAGATATGCATATGAGGGTGGACCGAAAAGTACATAGACTGTCTATGAAGGAGTGATACTAGAGGTGTGGGATCTTTTTTAAAACGGGGGCCACATTTTTCATTAACGAAACACTTTGAAACTTGGAACACTGGTAGAATGTGTCATATAAAACATCTTTTTCTCTTAGTCTTCTTTAAAAAAAAAGAAATCCATAAATTATTCCATGTTAAAGTTGTCGTATTTCTGTAATTTCAACCAATCACTGACGTCCATTCAGCCGATATACATTAAGTGCCGACTACATAAACAAACGATTCTGAAACAATTAATCCTAACCCTAACCCTAACTCTAACCCTAACCCTAGGGTTAGGGTTAGGGTTAGGGTTAGGGTTAAAGCAAATTTAAAATGAAAAAAGCAAATAAAACGAAGAATCGTTTGTTTATGTAGTCGGCACTTAATGTATATCGACTGAATGGACGTCAGTGATTGGTTGAAATTATCGAAATAAGACAATTTTTTACATGAAATAAATTCGAATACAAAAATATTTTTCTGTTCTATAACACAAAATAGATAAGTATACGAAGTTTGAAAGTCTTTCCGTACCAAAAACACTACGTAAAACATTAATGAAAAATGTGGCCCCCCGTTTTAAAAAAGATCCGAGGTGTGAAATCTTGCATGTATTAATTTCAACACTTCTTATTAATAACTGTATTGTTTCTTTCCAGATATACTGATATCTGACTGTTCAAAGAGGACTTCGGAAGTAACTAGTAGTGACTTCTCTTGAAAATCGACAAAATTTGGCATCGTCGTGTTATCAAGTACCTGCAGAAAAAGAGTTGAGTTTCTAACGACATTCATGCTAACATCGTTGCATCGTTAGAGGATGAGGCACCAGCTTTGTCAACCGAGCAAGTTTAGGTAGCTTTCTTTAAAAAAGGAGGGGAAGACGTCCTGCAACTGTCACCGTCAAGGAAAACATTGGCCGTGTTCATCACATGCTGATGGATGACAGGCGATTGATTACAAATCATATAGCCAATGCTATTAGCATATTCAGTGAGAGAGTTGTAAATATTGTGTACAATGAACTTGGCGCTCAATGGGTGACACATCTGACACCTGATCAAAAGCGCACCAGGTTGATCACATCACGGGAGAATCTGACATTGTCTGAGACAGATCCAGCTGGTTTCTCTAGCCCAAAGTGATGAAGCCAACACTCATCCTGGCTCACGAAACCCAGGATGAGTGTTGGCTTCATCACTTTGAGCCAGTTTTGTGGGATGACTTTTTTGACCAACAGGATGAAAGCTTCGGATCTTTATGATTTGACGGGCAACACTTGTTTTCTTTACGAAACACTTTCAAACTTGGGATACTGGTAGAATGTATCATATAAAACATCTTTTTCTCTTAGCCTTCTTAACAAAAATTACTTCTTAATAAGTTATTTCATGTTAAAGTTGTCGTATTTCTGTAATTTCAACTAATCACTGACGTCTATTCAGCTGAATACAGTTAGTGCTGTTCGGTGTCAAGTGTATTATTCCCTGTTTAATTATATCATTATTCCCTAGTAAGGGTTTAGGGTTTTAGGGTTAGGGTTCGGGTTTTAGGGTTAGGGTTTTAGGGTTAGGGTTGGGGTTAGGGTTAGGGTTATGGTTATGAGTTATAGGGTTAAGGTTAAGGTTATGGCAAAAATAATCATAACCCTAACCGTAATCCTAAAACTAACCCTAACTCTAAAACCCGAACCCTAACCCTAAAACCCTAAAGCTAAAACCAGTACAAACGCACGAACGATGTCATAAATAACAGTGACAAACGAAATATATACCGCTGATAGTTGTTGTTGACAACGGATAGTTTTTGTTGACAAACAACGGCACTAATTTTATTCAAGGGAAAACATCCCGTAACACCTTTGTTTACATTCCACGGCGTAATTGTTTTCACCTCAATAGACGTCAGTGATTGGTTGAAATTACCGAAATACGACAATTTTTTACATGAAATAACTTCGAATACAAAATTTTTTATCTGTTCTATAACACAAAATATACAAGTATTCGAAGTTTGAAAGTGTTTCGGTACCAAAAACACTACATAAAAAAATGTTGGCCGTCAAACCATAAAGATCCAAAGCTTCTTCACCAATGGGACCAAGCACTTGAACGCCGTTAGAAGACATGCACAGACGGTAAGGAGGACTGTGTTGAAAAATAAACTTCATTTGGTCACATTCCATGAGAATGTTTTGGTTAGTCTGTGAACTTTTTAAGTCGACCATTGTATTAGATGTTTTATTTCTGTATATAGACATTGCACCAGACAAGATTCAAAATAGGAACCTTTGCTCCCAACTAAGAGTGCTATACTGATGTCTAACTAAGAGTGCTATACTGATATATACTGAGGACAGCTAGAGGCCGTGAGTTCTCTAGCTGTCAAATATCAGTCTCGCTCCCACAAAAAATGATAATATTCCTTCCTACTATAGGCATAAAACCTGAAATTTTTTACTCGGTGTGGTTAGTCGATTACATTGTCTCCAGTTCTCAACTGGTACTTATTTTATCGATGAACGGTATAGTCGACCACGGTGGAATTTGAACTCAGAACGTAAAGCCAGAAGAAATGCCGCTAAGCATTTTTTACGACGTACTAACGATTCAGCCAGCTCACCGCCTCAGTAATAATAATAATAATCCTTTCTACTATAGACACAAGAACTGAAATTTTGGAGGATAGGACTAGTCGATTACATCGACTCCAGTGCTCAACTGGTACTTAATTTGTCGACCCCGAAAAGATGAAAAGCAAAGCTGACTTCGGCGAAATTTGAACTCAGAACGTAAAGACGGACGAAATGCTGTTAAGCATTTTGCCCGGCGTGCTAACGATTCTGCCAGATGACTGCCCGAATAGTAGTAGTAGTAGTAGTAGCAGTAGTAGTAGTAGTAGTAGTAGTAGTAGTAGTAGTAGTAGTGCTAGGGTTAGAGTTTTAGGGTCAGGGTTAGGGTTTTAGGGTTAGGGTTAGGGTTAGTGTTTAGGGTTAGAGTTAGTGTTTAGGGTTAGGGTTAGGGTTAGGGTTACGGTTAGGGATGGAATTTCTTAGCCCAAACCCTAAAACCCTAACCCTAACCCTAACCCTAACACCCTAGTGAAGATCGTGCGGGTGTTAATCTGAAAAATTACGGAAATGAGAACCAAATAAACAACCATTGAATTGCATCCGCTTGTAAGCCTCTTCTACTTCGAGTTCCAGAATCCTAAGACTACAAAAAATAATTGTAATGGGAGAAGGAGATACTCCACAAGTATCAGGAACCTTCTAGTCCCATTATATGTCCATATAAATATAAATACGTTTCATTTTGTAGGA
>NC_068987.1:57027528-57029102 GCF_001194135.2 Octopus bimaculoides | reverse complement strand
TTGTAAGCCTAGTACTTATTCTATCGGTCTCTTTTGCCGAACCGCTAAGTTACGGGGACCTAAACGCACCAGCATCGGTTGTCAAGCGATGTTGGGGGAGACAAACACAGACACAAACATATACACACGCATACACACACACACACACACACACACACACACACATATATATATATATATATATATATATGCATACATATATACGACGGGCTTCTTTCAGTTTCCGTCTACCAAACCCACTCACAAGGCGTTGGTCGGCCCGAGACTATAGTAGAAGACACTTGCCCAAGGTGCCACGCAGTGGGACTGAACCCGAAACCATGTGGTTGGTAAGCAAGCTACTTACCACGCAGCCACTCCTGATCTGTATGTATGTATGTATGTATGTATGTATGTATGTATGTATATGCCACAGGCGTGATTGTGTGGTTAAGAAGTTTGATTCCGAGTCCAGTTGCACTGCGTGACATCTTGGCTAAGTGTCTTCTCAAATAGTTTCGGGCCGACCAAAGCCTTGTGAGTTGATTTACTAGACGGAAGCTGAAAGAAGATCGTCGTGTGTGCGTGTATGTTGTGCGCGCGCGCATGTAACAAATCCACTTATATATATGGGGTGCACAATGAGGAGTTTTTATTGCATTTTTGACTCTGAGAAAAAAAAATTTTTTTCAAATGTTCACTACTTTACAAAAACTATATCAGCTGAGCAACCTTCTCTAAATGCATTGAAAACATTATAACATAATCTGAACACTATTTCAGAAAATTATCACCGTTCTCTATGTGAATATGAAAGACAAATTTAGATAAGGCAAAATAACTCAACAAAGATATGGTAAAAATTGCCTCTTCATTTCTCTAGAATTACATTTGTAAACAGACTCGTTCATATCAATATCTATCCTTAGACATCAGGAGGATTAGAAATGCAGAAAAACTTTTAAAATATCCAGGTCAAATGAAAGAGGGTCATGGAAAAATGTCACATTATATGAAATTAACGAAACTCAACTAAATAAAATGAAAAAAATTCAGCATAAAATATTCTCTTAGAGCGGCTCCCTTCCCGATATATTTACGCATCATGTAAATATATCAAGTAACACAAGATAATGTAAATTTGCCGCTTCATTTCTCCAGAAAACAGACTCATACACATCAATATCCATCCCTAGACATATATGTATTGGGTGGGAGATAAAATTAGTAACTGGGGTAAAATGAATCATTTCTGTTTTCTCGTTATTTTCTCCCTACCTGTTTGAAATCATTACATTGCAAGTATTGAATCATCATTTTGTACTGTTGCATCATCTTTAGGAATGAAAATCGGTCAGCATAGTTGTTGTTGGAGTTGAGAGAGTGTAAAACATAGTGTAAAACTGGTACTTTTATTTTCAAGAAACTTTTTCTTCAACTTTGACTCAATTGTAATTGAGGTTGTTAATAAAATTTCGGGATAATTTTTGCTGTTTAACAATCAATATGTTGAAAAAGAGTGGAGGCGCAATGGCCCAGTGGTTAGGGCAGCGGACTCGCGGTCATAGGATCGCGGTTTCGATTCCCAGACCGGG
>NC_068987.1:57025406-57027272 GCF_001194135.2 Octopus bimaculoides | reverse complement strand
CCACTTGCACGTTAATTTCACGAGTAGGCTGTTCCGTCGATCGGATCAACAGGAACCTTCGACGTCATAAGCGACGGAGTGCCATCCTCATGTTAAAAAGAAAAGTTATTGAAATTAGTCGTTACTGATTTTACCCCATTTTAAATATCGTATTTTGAAACTTAAAAATGATCAAATCAGACAATAGTGTGGGAAAAAATTGATTTGGAATCCAACAGAGAAAAGAATATTGACTATTAAACAGCAAAAATTATCTTGAAATTTTATTAATAATCTCAATTACAATTGAGTGGAAGTTGAAGAAAAAATTTCTTGAAAATAAAAATACCAGTTTTACAATATGTTTTACATTCTCTCAACTTCAACAACAACTATGCTGGCCGATTTTCATTCCTAAAGATGATGCAACAGTACAAAATGATGATTCAATACTTGGAATAGCTACCTACCACACTGGTAGGTAGAAAAGGCATAGGTAGAAACTCTATAAGATGTACCCAATGTAAGCTATGGACACATAAGAGGTGCAGCAATATCAAAGGAAAGCTAATTGGGAAGATAGTTTTTGGTATGTGGCAAATGCTCAGGTGCTATAAACACTGAAAATGTGTAGAGAACAATTTCTGCCACATTCCAGGGAGAAAAACTAGAAGTAGTTGATAGCTTCCGTTACCTAGGGGACCAAGTCAGTAGCTGAGGTGGATGCTCTGAAAGTGTAGCTGCTAGAATAAGAATAGCCTAGGCAAAGTTCCGAGAGTTCCTACCTCTGCTGGTGAAAAAGGGTCTTTCACTCAGAGTAAAAGGTAGACTGTACGACGCAGGTATACGAACAGCCATGCTACATGGCAGTGAAACATGGGCCGTGATTGCTGAGGACATGCGTAAGCTTGCAAGGAACGAAGCCAGTATGCTCCGCTGGATGTGTAATGTCAGTGTGCATACACGACAGAAGTAAGCGCCCTGAGAGAAAAGTTTGATTTTAGAAGCATCAGATGTGATGTGCAAGAGAGACGACTGCGCTGGTATGGACATGTGTTGCAAATGAATGAGAACAGCTGTGTGAAAAAGTGTCCCCTAGCAGTCAAGAGAACTTGTGGAAGAGGGAGATCCAAGAAGACCTGGAATGAGGTGCTGAAGCACGATCTTCAATCATGGGGCCTTTCTGAGGCAATGACTAGTGACCGAGACCTTTGGAGATATGCTGTGCTTGAGAAGACCCGACAAGCCAAGTGAGGCCATAACTCGTGGTTTATGCCAGTGGGTGTAACCAGCCCACTTATGAATATGCCTCATTCATTGGACAATAAATTTTGTTTGAGAAGAGCTGTTGAGACAAATGAGATCACAATCAAAATCGCTGATGTGGCCGATGACAGTGTCGCCTGATTGGTACTTGTGCTAGTGGAACGTTAAAAGCACCATCCGAGTGTGATTGTTACCAGGGCCGCTGGCTGGGTCCCATGCCGGTGGCACGTTCGAGCATGATCGTTTGCAGAGTCTCCTTACTGGCACATGTGTCAGTGGAACGTGAGAAAACAACATTCGAGCATGTTCGTTGCCAGTGCCGCCTGACTAGCTTCCGTGCAGGTAGCACGTAAAAAACACCTTTTCAGCGTGGTCGTTGTCAGAACCACCTCACTGGCCCTCGTGCCGGTGGCACGTAAGAGCACCTACTACACTCTCGGAGTGGCTGGCATTAGGAAGGACATCCTGCTGTACAAACTTTGCCTGATCAGTTTGGAGCCTGGTGCAGCCCTCTGGCTCGACAGTTTTCAGTCCAACCGTCCAAACCATGACAGCATGATGATGATATATGTATATGTATATGTACATATACATATACATATATATATATGCATATATATA
>NC_068987.1:57022121-57022680 GCF_001194135.2 Octopus bimaculoides | reverse complement strand
GAAGCGTCTTCACTCGATGGGAAAGGTTCAGAAGTATAGAGCAACAAAAATCAACGAGCCACAATCTTTGCTGGTTTGCTTGATCGTCACCGCTCAACTCATGGACACAAGCAACGCTTTCTTTATCGAATCGTTACTGACGACGAAAAATGGTGCCTGTACATCAATATGAAGCAGCGTAAGGAATGGCTTAGCCCCGGTAAACAAGCGACACCGCGCGTGAAACAAGATCTTCATCCACGTAAAACGATGTTGTACGTATAGTGGGATTGGGGAGGGATTATCCATTACGAATTGCTTGAACGGAACCAAACGATCAATGCAGAACTCTATGTTCAACAGATGGAACGACTCAACACGGATATTCAAGAGAAAAGACCAAATCGGTAGCATGGAGTTCTTCTGCTGCACGACAACGCCCGCTCTCATATCGCCAATATGACCAAGGAAGTCATTCAAACGCATGGCTGGGAAGTTTTGCCACACCTGCCGTACTCTCCTGATTTGGCACCTCCGGATTTCCACCTCTTTCAAATGCTATATATATATATATATATAT
>NC_068987.1:57018782-57020945 GCF_001194135.2 Octopus bimaculoides | reverse complement strand
TAAAATTTCCGAGACTTCCACCACACCATACCCCGTTTCTCGGACCACAAAAAGGGTTTTGTAGCATATTAGGAGGCCAGGGTAGATGATTCCATGCAAAAAGTCCGATTTTTTTTTCTTAGTGAAAATCGTGCGAGTGTTATCTAAACATTTGCCAGGAGTTTTTCATGGTAAATTTGAGATTTGAAAAAATGTTTTCCATATTCAGCACCTGTGCCCAGCGTCGCCTTCCTGGCACTTATGCTGGTGGCACGTGTAAAGACATTCGAGTGAGATCGTTGCCAGTGCCGCTGGACTGGCTCCTGTGCAGGTGACACGTAAAATACACCTTTTTGAGCGTGGCCGTTGCCGTTGCCTTCGTTCCGGTGGCACGTAAAAGCACCCACTACACTCTGTGTGTGGTTGGCGTTAGGAAGGGCATCCAGCTGTAGAAACTCTGCCAAATTCAGATTGGAGCCTGGTGTAGCCATCTGGTTCACCAATCCTCAGTCTAATCGTCCAACCCATGCTAGCATGGAAAGCGAACGTTAAACGATGATGATGATGATATTCTTAATCGCCGTATTTTTCCACGTACATTGAAAAATAGATGGTGAAAAGATCAATAGGTGTGGGGGGTGAAATTTCGGAGGCTTCCACCACACCCAACCCCGTTTTTCGGACCACAAAAAGGGTTTTGTAGCATATTAGGAGGTCAGGGTAGTTGATTCCATGCAAAAAATCTGACTTAGTGAAAATCGTGCGAGTGTTAATCTAAAAATTTACCAACCTTTTTTCCTTTCATTTCTGTTTATGAAATTCTCTGTACGTAATTTTGCTTTCTTGGTGGTCAAGGCAAATGATGACTGGCAAAGCAACAGTGCCCTAATGCTGACAACGGATACAATGACCTGATCTACAATAATGCGCTGATTGAAATCGAGGATGCCCTGCTCAAAATGGGTGGGGCGGCGTTGAACACATTCAGTTTGCCATCATCATTGCGACAGGACATTAACATACTCCCACCAAAGTTACTTCTGGAGTTATCGTATGACGCTGATGGCCTTGCAGAGTACCTGAGAGTAAATGAACAGAAACAAAACTGTCGCCAGTGCTGTTGAAAAACAGGCGGGTGGCATTTTTTTCCTCAATGCTCCTGGATATCCAGCAAATCCTTTATAACACAATTAATACTTGCTAAGATTCATCACAAGAAACAAATTGTGCTAGCCGTTGCTTCCTCGGGAATCGCTACTATGTTATTGCTGGGAGGTAGAATAGTGCACTCGGCATTCAAGCTACCTTTACAATTGGTGAGGGTTGAGGTTCCTACTTGCAACATTGGCAAAAATTCAGAGGAAGCTGAAGTTCTTAGACAGTGCCGTCTCATTGTATGGGATGAATGCACAATGACCAATAAGGGTGCCCTTGAGGCACTGGACCGGTCACTGAAAGGTATCAGGAATTCTACAGCTTCTATGGGTGGTGTAACTCTATTGCTTTCAGGAGATTTCCGGCAAACCCTTCCTGTCATCCCTAAAGGGAGCCGGGCTGATGAAGTGCACGCATGCCTTAAGTCATCCATGTTGTGGCCCCCAAGTTAAGACCTTAAGCCTAAGCACAAACATGTGTGCGCACTTGCTTGGTGATAAGCATGTCTGCAGCATTTGCTGAAGACATTTTAGCCCTTGGAGAAGGCAAGGTCCCTAGGAATGATAGGGGCGACATATCCATCTCTGAACTGTGCAACACTGTGGACAACCCTTCTGATCTTTTGGAAACAGTGTTCCCCAATCTGGAAAGTAAAAATGCAGACATCAATTGGCTCAGTAAAAGAACCATCCTGGCCCCCCAAAACGTAGCTGTCAGTGCTATCAACGACTAACTCATAAGCCCGAATTCCAGTTGAGGAGTGCATCTACAAATCGACTGACTGGACTTCTGACCCCCAAGGCATTGTCATTTACCCTATTGAGTTTCTCAGCCCATTGGAGCCAGTAGGGCTTCCACCTCACATTTTTAGGCTAGGGGTTGGATGCCCAATTATGCTAATCAGAAACTTGCTTCTGCCTAAACAGTGCAACGGGACCCGCTTAGTACTCAAGTCCCTGACGCCCCACTTGATTGAGGCCACCATTGTTACAGGGTGTGGGAGGGGTGAAAATGTTTTCATTTCAAGGA
>NC_068987.1:57017488-57018682 GCF_001194135.2 Octopus bimaculoides | reverse complement strand
TATATATATATATATATATATATCATTAATGAAATATATTCTGTGAGAATATTATACACTGAATTTATAATGAGTTGTTTTTGTAAAAAGTGTCAAAAATATTAATACTAATAAGTATTTAGACATTTAATACAAGCGATTATATATACTGTATTTTGAAATAATAGCATGAAATTTAATATCAAAAAAATTCCTTATGAAGATATGTGTCTAAAATAGTATTGGAGTAAAGATTGTTTGCCAACATAACATGGCAGTCCTGGTTTAGGACGAATGTTGCTGTAATTTAGCTCCAGGAGACATCGTCTCCAGCTGGCTATACGACAAGATCTGTGTCCTTATATTTACGAGCAAGGGAATCTAGGACCCCCACTCAGCTCAAAACAATATCTGTGTAATGCGATTTCTGAGCTGAGTGGGGGTGCTAGATTCCCTTGTACAAAAATATGAGGACACAGATCGTGTCGTGTAGCCAGCTGGAGATGATGTCTCCTGGGGTTAAATTACAGCAACATTCATCCTAAACCAGGACTGCCATGTTATGCTGGCAAACAAACTTTACTCCAAAGTACTGTTGCTGAATATTTCTCATTGTGAGACTTAAAAATAGTAATTTTCTAAAATACAATTTTATTAAAAATGTATGTAAATATATGAAATATGGCAGTTTAAAAGTTTGGTAAATTAATGCATTTTATGATCGTTTCGTGAACGTTTTGTTATTATAATGGAATCCATTATTGATACACATTGATAGACAATACTTCCCGTATAATATATTGAATGTTATTTTAAAAATCAAAAAAATATATGATAAAGTATTTTGAAGAATAAATTAAAATTTACTGGTTTTTAAGATTTTAATTTATTTTTCAAAAATACTTTTTCATATGTTTTTTGATTTTTAAAATAACATTCAGTATATTATAGAAAGTTTACCTTCTCCATCTCTGATGAGCGGAAGTATTGTCTATCAATGCACATCAATAATGGATTCCATTATAATGACAAAACGTTCGCGAAACAATCGTAAAATACATTAATTACCAAACTTTTAAACTGTCATATTTCATATATTTACATATATTTTTAATAAAATTGTATTTTAGAAAATTACTATTTTTAAATCTCACAATGGGATATATATATATATATATATGTACATATATATATGTGTACACATATATATATATG
>NC_068987.1:57013665-57016011 GCF_001194135.2 Octopus bimaculoides | reverse complement strand
TAAAGTTATGAGTAAAGAAAGCCGTCTCGTGTGAATTTTCCAAAACTCCTCACCCCGCTAGCGGAAAAGTTTTTTCACATGTTCCCATATAATCAGAATTTACATCATCTGAAGCATATTTGCCGAAAATTTCATTTAAAAATATTCATTTTTATGGAAGTTATGAGGTAACAAAGTCGGTGTGGGGCACGCATCTGTAGGAATGCCTACATGTGTGTGTATGTGTGTGTGTGCATTTCATTTTTCGAACTACTTTCTTGTTATTCAAATGCAATCAACGTATCGAAACACGAAAGTAAGTGAAGTTATTTGTCATAGTTATTTACGTTCAAATCTTTAGATGCATAAAAAGAATTGTACATTACTGTACTTTTTGTGACAGCCTTATCAAAGAAGAAAAAATATATTATTTAACGATGAAATAGTGAAAACCTATTATACATATTTTAAATGAAGCGGGAATCGAAATCGTGTATTGAACTTGGTTGGTCGGGAGCGCTTACCGCAGTTACGCGTTACCTCCTACGTAGTATTACATGATATGGTAGTCAGACAGTCCATGCGATCACTTGATTGTGGTTTGTCATCAGACCACTTTCTGATATGATGAGACATCCTGTAAAGGCCAAAGGTTATTTCCCTTCATTATTTCTTCCTCTTTATTTAGATGAATATATATATATATAAACACATATGTAAAGTGTTTGACTTTCAATTAAAATTTCCTTACCAACCCGGTAACATCTCTTTCTCTCACTATCGCTATCTTTATAACCTATTATTCATTTTATATGCACTCACAAACTGATGTTCAGCTGTTGCACCGGTTTTACTATATGCAAGATTTCTGTGTATAGATATATACACCAGATAGATGTTTTCTGTTAATGACGGGAACAACTGTATTCTTTACATCCATAAATTCTGTTGAAGAATTTTAATAAAGACAGCAGTGATCGAGTTTCTATCCGAATGAATTATTTATTATGATATTAGGACTTCGAGAGTGAACATTTATTCAGAATTTCTTTTTAAAGTACACACATTATGGCACTATTCACCCTTCGAGTATTCAACCAGATATTATCAACACGTTCAAAGGTGAGCATGTAATTCTTATTCATTCATTCATTTATGTTTCAATTTCCTTTTCCCTGTAATTGACCGGGAGGTACTATTCCAAATATAGTCATATAAGATAACTAAACCAGACAGCTGTCGTTTTTTTTTTTTTTCGTTCTTTCACACTGATATTTTATACTTTCGATCAGTTAATCAATTGTAAATATATTTTTTTTAATATTTTATTTTAATGCTAAATTCACTTGTTGAATATTAATTATATAATTTCTCTCTTTATACTTACTTTATATGTATGCAGTTATAAACTGCGTTCGTAGTTTATGAATGAACTTCAAATAGAAACGGTTTATCCATAACCTTATTAGGTTACGGATTTATTATTTATTAAAGAAAAAAATATTCTATCTTTTCACAATACTTTGTTTTTTTCTGAAGTCAAATTTATTTTTGTATTTTTACATCAATCGGCGAACACTTGGGTAATAAATAATTGTGAATGTTCTGTCGGTTTTGTAACACTATTACCTTATAAAATTGTATCATGTTTATGATTATTGATCCCATGGGAGGGAAATCCCGAATGGTAACATAATTTTTAAAATACGTGATACGGTTCATACGACAATCACTTGTATACGAGTGATTGCCGTTTATACTGATATCTCATAATATATGATATATACTGATATCTCATATATATATGAGTGTGTGTGTGTGTGTGTGTGTGTATTTACATACGTACATTTATATACACACATATGTATATAACGCCTAAGATTTCAATATAACCTCCACACATTTATAAATATTAATTTAAGATCGATAATAATAATTCCATTGATGATAATCAAAAAACGTATGTCTTGCTTATTAGTAAAATGTATGTTAGTTTTTCTTATATATGTGGAGCAAGTAAACCCAAGGGAACCCATCTGTTTCTAAAAAAAATACATATTGGCAAGATAATAAATTCATACGATTAACCAAGGAAACACTCGATAATTATATACTAGCATTGTGTAGAATTTGTTCATTGTAACTTACATTCCGTTTTTTGGGGGGGAGGGGGCTCTCTTGAACTACATTATCGAAAGTCTCCTTCACTTTTTAAGACGATGACTGGCAGTTGACTAAAGTTGGCTATTGTTTCTAGTAAATCAGAGGACAGCTTTCGAGCATTCCATATTGTCTCGTTTTATGGTACTTATTTATAGATTCGTGAATGAGGGAGCTAACTTTCAGTGTCTATTTCTATCTTAATTA
>NC_068987.1:57009814-57012379 GCF_001194135.2 Octopus bimaculoides | reverse complement strand
GTTTGTGTGTGTATTTACTTGCTCAGTCTTAGAACAGGTAGAAACCATGAACTTTACAGGCCCTCCAAGACTGGTGAGCTTGTTGCTGTTAATATGTTTAAACTGTTGCAAGTCAACTCCTGCAGTAAAGACATTAATGAGAAGATTCCAGAGGACTGATGTTCTAGGGAGGAAGAATAGAATATAGAGTTTGGATGAGGGCCAGAGGGAGGAGTTGAGTGCAACAAGTGTGACAAGATGTGGGGAGACAAGTAGTTCAAGGGTATGAGACTAGCCAGTTCCAAGGAACAGAGGCCATTATATTAGCAATAGAAAAGACAGCATGCCTGTAGACCAGAGACTGGAACATATTGAATGTTAATCAGTTGATTGACCCTTTTCTGTATGTTTTACAAGATGTCTGTATGCATAGTTGCAGGAGTGGCTGTGTGGTAAGTAGCTTGCTTACCAACCACATGGTTCTGGGTTCAGTCCCACTGCGTGGCACCTTGGGCAAGTGTCTTCTACTATAGCCTCGGGCCGACCAAAGCCTTGTGAATGGATTTGGTAGATGGAAAACTGAAAGAAGCCCGTCGTATATATGTATATATATATATATATATATGTGTGTTTGTGTGTCTGTGTTTGTCCCCCCACCATCGCCTGACAACCGATGCTAGTGTGTTTACGTCCCCCGTAACTTAGCAGTTTGGCAAAAGAGACCGATAGAATAAGTACTAGGCTTACATAGAATAAGTCCTGGGGTCGATTTGTGGTCGACTAAAAAGGCGGTGCTTCAGCATGGTCGCAGTCAAATGACTGAAACAAGTAAAAGAGTATAGTAGCAAAGGCACTGTCCCACATGTGGAAGCAGTACTACACTATGGGCCACACTTGTGTTTTGTAGTATCAGTGTCTGTTGGAGACTGAAATGTTTTCTAGTTTGGATCTGCTTGCATCAAGAAAGATCCACAGTAATAGTGAGATCCAGCATTCAAACCAAATGTGAGATCTCTTGCAAAGCATCACTCATGTTTATTAGCTGAGATATGAGAGCAGTGAAGCCCACATGTAATAAGTTCTGATAAGAGATTTGCATGCCAAACACTGTTGAGGGTTTTGCTATCTGATGTTACAATATTGCCATGATTGAATTTTTCTTAACCCTTTTGTTAACCATATTTTTGTTGAAACATACAGCCTTTGTTTCATTTAGTTTTGAAAATAATGAAGACTTTAGTGAAATAACTTTGCCATTATTTATCTGGTGTTTAGAACATAAATTAATATGAAAGTTTAGTGGAAAGTTTTAATTTATATTCCTTTAAAACAGGAAGTTTGCATCATAGTGTTTGGATGAGGGCCAGAGGGAGGAGTTGAGTGCAACAAGTGTGACAAGATGTGGAGAGACAAGTAGTTCAAGGGTACCTGAATGTTGGAAGTATGAGACTAGCCAGTTCCAAGGAACAGAGGCCATTATAGTAGCAATAGAAAAGACAGCATGCCCGTAGAGCAGTTTTTGATAGATTGGTATCAAAAGGGTTAAAGCAAACACCCACTGGTGAATGTAGAACTCTAGTAAATTTGGTTTTTTGGAAGCTATACTGGTGGTCACTGGAGAGAGAGAGAGAGATTTAAGTTGACAAGAGAACATCATTGTCAATGGTTGTCTCCATGACCTTAGAGATGTTGAAGTGAGAATAATGATAAGATAGTTGGCTGGACTATAGAAGTTGTTTTCTTTGCAATGAGACCCATTGTGGTATACTTCCAAATGTCAAAGTATATCTTCCATAGACAATGAAGAATTAGTTTGGTGAGTTTAGAATTAAGTTCTGGAGTGCTGTGTTAGTAGATAGATAAAAATGGTTCCCACAGTGGACTCTATAACCACCACCACCACCACCTTCACAGGAATGTTGGAGTTACATAAATTATAAACAAGTCTTCGGACTGAAGCATTGGATTTATGGTTTCTTCTTATAAAATGTCCCTGTTATTATGTTGTGTCATATTGTCTTTTCAGTAACGTACATGTAGAAATCACATTGTTATGATTTATGAACTAATTACCATGTTTAAATGGCTTCTGAATTGCTGGCCTCTGTGTGATCAATAGTGACTGTCCATGGCTACAGCTGTATGCAGAATTTATTTCATTTACTAGTGGGTACCTGTGGAAAGTGCACAAATCATTAATGTTCAGTTTAATTGTTGATTACCTGAGGCAAACATTATTGTAAGTGATATATTCAATAAAAGACTATATCTTTTACTTGTTTCAGTCCCTGGACTGTGGCTGGGACATCACCTTAAAGGGTTTTAGTAAAACAAGTCAACTCCAGTACTTATTTTTAAAGACCATTACTTATACTATAAGTTTCTTTGGCAGCACTGCTAAATTACAGGGACATAAACAAGCCAACAGCAGTTGTCAAGCACATACATGTGTATGTGTGTGTGTGTGTGTGTGTGTGTGTATATATATATATATATATATATATATATATATATCATCATCATCATCATCATCGTTTAACATCCACTTTCCATGCTAGCATGGGTTGGACGATTTGACTGAGGACT
>NC_068987.1:57009205-57009804 GCF_001194135.2 Octopus bimaculoides | reverse complement strand
TCCAATCTGATTTGGCAGAGTTTCTACAGCTGGATGCCCTTCCTAACGCCAACCACTCAGAGAGTGTAGAGGGTGCTTTTACGTGCCACCGGCACGGGCAACGGCCACGCTCAAAATGGTGTATTTTATGTGCCACCCGCACAAGAGCCAGTCCAGGGGCACTGGCAACGATCTCCCTCGAAAGTCCTTAGACATGCCGCGGGCACAAGTGCCAGAAAGGCGATGCTAGGCACAGGTGCCATCACAGGTTCGCTTTTGCTTGCCCCAATGTCTTCGCAAGCTGAGTTTCATGTCCAATGAAGGAGACGACGTTGGCATCGGTGCCAGTCGTCGAATTTAACTCGATTTCGATTTCACCCACACACACACACATACACACAGTAATCCTTTGCCATATCACGGTTCACCGTGGTGTTGTTTTGCATTTATAATAAAATAAACATATACTAATTATAAAAATAGTTTTAAAAAATATGCAGTACAGTACTGTTTCTACATCACAGATTTTCACCTATCACAGGGGTTTGGGAATATAACACCCACGATAAACAAGGAATTACTGTGTGTGTGTGTGTGTGTGTGTGTGTGTGTGTGTGTGT
>NC_068987.1:57008880-57009173 GCF_001194135.2 Octopus bimaculoides | reverse complement strand
TATATATATATATATATATATATATATATACACACACACACATTAAACTGTGACCATGCTGGGACATTGCCTTGAAGGATTTTAGTCAAATGAAACTTATTCTATCAGCCTCTTTTGCCAAACTGCTAAGTTACAGGGATGTAAACACACCAACACTGGTTGTCAAGTGATAGTGGTGGTGGTGGTGAGGTTCAAACATTAACTCAAAGACATACACGACATACACATACATACACTCACCGAATGGGCTTCTTTCAGTTTCTGTCTATCAAATCTACTCACAAGGCTTTGGT
>NC_068987.1:57001682-57007940 GCF_001194135.2 Octopus bimaculoides | reverse complement strand
ACACTTGACTAAGGTGCCACACAGGACTGAACCCAAAACCATGTGGTTGGGAAGTAAGCTCCTTACCACACAGCCACACTTGTGCCTATATATATATATATATATATATATATATATATATATATATTAAGGTGGTGCCCTAGCATGGCCACAGTCAAATGACTGAAACAAGTAAAAGAATATATATCTCATTTAAACATTAGCCAATTTAACTTATATAAATTTCCGCTCAGTAGTACACTAACTAGAGACATGCACTTTCCAAGAAATGCATAGTGAAACTCATAGTTCTTCTAATTTAATCTTGATATTTCTGTGAAAGTCAGACATAATGAAAGTACCCTAGCATATAATGCTTTTTATATTTATGTCAAGGTTACAGACAAACACAGAGGGGGAGGGGGATAGAGAGACACTGCTAATTATATTAGGTTAACCAATCCCAGGGTATGTTTAGGTAGTATTCAGAAAAAGTCAGCTGTACTCTGTATTTGTTGATGAATCACATTTCAATCTATGTACCATGCCTGCTGATTGGTCTCATGACTGATTCAGACTGTGTTCACAAAATGAGCTGCCAATAAGAATTGGAAAGAAACATCTTTTGTGTTGGTTTTCATGCTTATCACTTTCTTGTATGGAAGTTCTGAGTTCAACCTACCACTCATTAGAAAGGTAGCCTGACTTGGTGTAATCCTATTGCTGATAGTAGTCTTGTTTCATTCCCTAACCTAGAGGTTCTCAACCATTTTTTACCCCTTTGATTATTTTATTCTGGTGGACCCCTCTAGTTATGATGTTTAACCCTTTAGTATTCAGATTTTTCTATCAAATATAATGTATATTTATTCACATTGTCTAATCATGCATTATGCTGTAGCTTTGAGATTTCAATGATAAGGCAGCAAACTGGCAGAAACGTTAGCACACGGGGCAAAATGCTTAGCGGTATTTCGTCTGTCTTTATGGTCTGAGTTCGAATTCCACTGAGGTCATCTTTGTCTTTCATCCTTTCGGGGTCGATAAATTAAGTACCAGTTGCATACTGGTGTCAATCTAATCGACTGGCTCCCTCCCCAAAAATTTTTGGGCCTGGAATTGTATTCCCTTCTGACCTTGTGCCCTACCTTTGATAAATTCCTGGGACCATGCCTGGCACAACCCTGCTCAAATTCACTGTGCTTTCTCCTGTATTTTTTATGGGAAAAATAGTTTCAGTTCACAAACATTTTGGGTGATGAATAGCTTTCAGGAACAAATTAAATTTGTTGACTGAAGTTCTCTTGTATTGGCTAAAAGACAAAGGGTATAAATGTAGAACTTTCTTTTCTCAGTCAGGCAAACTGTGAAGGTACAGTTTTGTAATTTGCTCCTGGGACAACATAATGGCTTTTGGGCAATTTACCCATCCAATTAATTTCAGTCATCATATCTGTTTAATTGAATATAACAAAGGCATGTGGCCTAAGGGGTAGGGTGTTCATGTCTTGATTGTAAGATCATAGGTTCAATTCAGGTAGGTGATGCATTATATCCTTAAGCTAAGTACTTCATTTCACATTATTCCAATCTACTCAACTATAATGAGTATCAGCCAAGTGCTGAGGCAGTCCTTTATCTTGTCTGCCATCTGTCACATCCTGGATGTTATGCTGGGGTTAAGGATGAGGAGTCCTAGAGGGTGCCTATGCCTATTTTTAGGAGCTGTGACTACACAGGTATCAAAAACAATGAAAGTGTAGTACATCTTATCATTCCTTGCTCACTTGCAAATGATGCCTGGCTGTATTTAAATTAAAATACATCAAAGTTTTTGTATAGAAATATGTTCAACCTAATAATAAAAATCTAGCTAAGAAAGAGCTTTTTCAATTAATGTACTTTTTCCAGTTTGAAAATGCATTCAAATTCTTGTTACAAGGCACTTCATTTTCATGTTGTGTGATCTTGATAAACAAAAAGTTTGTTCATACAATGTCAATTGTTTCTTGTTCTCTGTGTAACAGTGTCTGGGTTTCTTGCTGTTCAGTGGACAAGGAAATTTGTCATGTTTGGAAATATGTGGCTGTTGGCATTGTGAAGGGCATCTGGCCACAGATAACTCTACCTCAATGTAATCTTGTTTGAGACATGCAAACAGAAAGTAGGCATTAAACTGATGATGATAATGGTGATGATAATGGTGATGATGATTATGTGTTAAAGAAACGTGTTGAGGAAAGTGTTAGTGACCAGACAGACAAAAAAAACTATTACGTAAAAAATTATTTCACATAAATTAATAATGTTTTAAGAATGTGTTGAGGGCTTGGATAGCAACTTCCTCATGCTATACAGAAGGCTGTTTGTTGCAACATGTCTGCAGTATATTTGATTTAAGTGTTGACAGACAATATCCAAAAGAAAATGAAAGAAGCCAAATTATATTTAAAATAGATAAAAAGTTCTTCTGAATTTACTTGAATAGTCAGAATTAAAATTAGAAAATATATTTTCATCTTTTACTTGTTTCAGTGTTTGAACTGTGGCCAGTTTGAAGTGTTTAGTCAAATAAATCAATCCCAATACTTATATTTTAAAGTGTTTGGGAACTCATAATATGTCGTCATCATCATCATCGTCGTTTAACATCTGCTTTCCATGCTAGCATGGGTTGGACGATTTGACTGAGGACTGGTGGACCAGGAGGCGACACCAGGCTCCAATCTGATTTGGCAGAGTTTCTACAGCTGAATGCCCTTCCTAACACCAACCACTCCAAGAGTGTAGTGGGTGTTTTATGTGCCACCGGCACGAGGGCCAATCAGGCGGTATTGGCAACGGCCACGCTCGAAATTGTGTATTTTACGTGCCACCTGCACAGGAGCCAGTCCATCGGCACTGGCAATGATCTCGCTCGAATGTCTTTTCACGTGCCACTGGCACAAGTGCCAGGGAGGCGACAACCAATCAATTAAAAGGATTTCAATCATACCCACATTAACAAGCGAGATATTCATCATCAAAGTTAACAATTCTAGTACCTGCCCCAAAACAATCATCACAACTTCTGGTTTTGCTACCAATAGCAAAATTGGTGCATGATGTTGCAATACACCAGTTTCAAAATGGATAATGCAAGCGATGAGAGCATGTCATCCATTTCTTCAGTGCATATCGGCCTTCATTTGTCTTTTGAAGAGTCTTCTTTTGACGATACCAATGATGAAGTCCAACACATTGCACCATATTGATTTGAAACAGAAAAATTAAATTTGGAAGAATCCAATTCATTATTACTGGCCACTGACCATGATAACGAAGATGAACCTAAATTAGGAAACACTGACTGGTGTGGGTATATAAATGTTCCTAATGTTAATCAAAATTGTTTAAATGACCAAATACTTCGGTCTCAAGCCGTTTGAAAGTATGTCTGTATGATATAAAATTTATTTGCTGTGAAACCCACCAGGCTGACCAGGAGGGAAATATCTGCACAATTTAATTACTTTAATTATTCTATTAAGCTTTGCTGTGACAATTATCAAAGTGCAAATGTTGTACAGTTTTAATCTCTATAATTAGCCTCTCATTTTGTAATAAGTCAAATTCTCACAGTGTAAACAGGCTGGACACAGCAACAGACCTATTTTCAAAATAGTAAGATGTTTTGTACATTCCATTGCAAAAAATAACATTTCTTAATGTGTGTGCTATACATTGGCATGTTATTGATTACCTTTATTTTATTCATGTACAAGGTAGTATCAAAAAGTTCCCAGACTTGTCCTGTAGCATGCCACCAGATGGCAGCACACAGTTAATGTCTAGTGAGAGCTAGCAGTGACCTTCATGAGGCAGTGTGTTGAGTGATATCGCTGTGTTTACTGTGCAAGTTGTGAAATTTGTGTTTTTGTGATCATGTGTGTGCTGCAGTCTGTGATTGTGACATGGACAGGAACAAAGAGTCAATGTGAAATTTTGAATTAAATTTAGGAAGTCTGCCACAGAGACATTGAGCATGCTTTGGCAAGCTTACGGCGACAAGGCAATGGGTCGTACACAATGTTTTGAGTGGCTCAGGTGCTTCAAAAGTGGAAGAACATCCCTGGAAGACAATGAATGATTTGGAAAACCTGCCACAAAGAAATGTGGTATTGTGCATTGAGGATTCATCCACCAGGGCCAGAATATCAATCAAGAGTTCTACTGCAATGTTTTGAAGCATCTGAGGTAGGACATTCAGCAAAAGTGACCAGATCATAGGCGCAGGAGTGGCTGTGTGGTAAATAGCTTGCTTCCCAACCACATGGTTCCAGTTTCAGTCTCACTGCGTGGCACCTTGGGCAAGTGTCTTCTACTATAGCCTCGGGCCGACCAAAGCCTTGTGAGTGGATTTGGTAGACGGAAACTGAAAGAAGCCCGTCGTATATATGTATATATATATATGTATGTGTGTATATGTTTGTGTGTCTGTGTTTGTCCCCCTAGCATTGCTTGACAACCGATGGTGGTGTGTTTATGTCCCCGTAACTTAGCGGTTTAGCAAAAAGAGACCGATAGAATAAGTACTAGGCTTACAAAGAATAAATCCTGGGTTCGATTTGCTCGACTAAAGGTGGTGCTCCAGCATGGCCACAGTCAAATGACTGAAACAAGTAAAAGAGAGAAAGAGAAAGAGATCTAGGGTGTATGAAGAATTGGTTTCTTCACCGAGTTCTCCTCACTCTTGAGTTTCTTACCAAAAACAACATGGTACTGCTTCCGCACTCACCCTATTCACCAGATTTAGCACCTGCGGACTTCCATCTCTTCCGCACAATGGAAATGCAGCTCAAAGGCTGCCATTTTAACACCATTGTTGAGATCCAGAGCGAATTGCAGGTCCTCAACTCACTTATGGAAAATGACTTCCAGGCTGGATTCCAAAAGTGGCAAGAATCCTGGGACTGATGTATTGCTGTGCAAGGTGATTATTTCAAAGGAGATGATATTAAAACTTTGATAAATAAGTTATTTTTTTTATTAAACATAAGTAGACCAGGAACCTTTTGATACCACCTCGTATTTTACTAAATCCATTCAAATTTCTGATTCACCATCATCATCATTTAGCATCTATCTTCCATGCTGGCATGGGTTGGAAGGTTTGACAGGATCCAATAAGCCAGATAACAATGCTGATCTCCAGTGTCTGCTTTTGTATGGGTTCTGAGCTGGACACCCTTCTAAACACCAAGGAGGTTACCTTCTTGATGCCTTGAAGAGCTTTGAATGGTGTTACATATGATGGGTTAACCCTTTAGTTCTATGATTAAAAAATTCCTGTTGTAACCCTTTTGTTGTTAAATTTCTGCTGAAATATTCTGCCTTTGTTTTAATTAATTTTTAAAATAATGAATAATTTAATAACCCATTGGATGGTGTTTGGAACATAAATTAATGTGAAATTTTGATGGAAGCCTTTAATTTAGATTAGTTGAAATAGGAAGTTTGTATTATGGAATTAAAGAGATCTAAATTAAATCCTTCTATCAAAATTTAATATTATATTTTCCAACCAATTATTTTCAAGATTAAAATAAAAGCAGTGTATTTCAATAGAAATATGGTAACAAAAAGGTCAAGTCTATCACCTATTGGAAAATCTCTATCCCCTGTCATCTGTGTTAAGAAGATACTGAAAACGAATTTGAGAAACAGTGTTAACATATAAATGAAGAAGAAGCAGCCCAGATATGTGATAATCTAATTAATGACAATGAATGAGAACCCCTCTCCCCTCATCTTATGTGATAAAATTATTATAGTTCCTAGAAAAAGATTTGCTGATATATTTTATTTATATATTTTATACTCCCTTTACTCTTTTACTTGTTTCAGTCATTTGACTGTGGCCATGCTGAAGCACCACCTTTAGTCGAGCAAATCGACCCGGGACTTATTCTTTGTAAGCCTAGTACTTATTCTATCGGCATCTTTTGCCGAACCGCTAAGTTACGAGGATGCAAACACACCACCATCGGTTGTCAAGCGATGCTGGGGGGACAAACACAGACACACAAACATATACACACACATACATATATATACATATATACAACGGGCTTCTTCAGTTTCCATCTACCAAATCCACTCACAAGGCTTTGGTCGGCCCGAGGCTATAGTAGAAGACACTTGCCCAAGGTGCCATGCAGTGGGACTGAATCCGGAATCATGTGGTTGATAAGCAAGCTACTTACCACACAGCCACTCCTGTGCCTACAGTGCAATTTC
>NC_068987.1:56998727-57001672 GCF_001194135.2 Octopus bimaculoides | reverse complement strand
GGGGTGGATAGTTTTTTTTTATGTATCAGTATCACATTTGTATAAGATATATGGTGTAGGCATGGCTATGGTTGCTTTCTACCCCCACCCAAATCCCTGGTTTCTGGTTTAGTGCCACTGCATAGTATCCCAGGCTACTGTTTTCTACTGTAGCCAGCCAAAGCCTCGAGAATGAATTTGATTTGATAGACAAAAATTTGACTAGTGACAAGTGATCAACATCATCATCATCATCATCTTCCATGCTGGCATGGTTGGTCAGTTTGACAGGGTCTGACAAATTGAAGGACTGTGTCATGTTCCATTGTCTGCTTTACCAACCACTTTACAAGGTGTACTGGATGTTTTTCTTTTTCACCAGCGCTTGTGATGAGTCATATTTAATTTTTCTTTTTAATCTTTTAACCTGAAGTAAAGAGCAATGCATATGAAACTTTACCAGGCCTCTGTGACTGATGGGAGGGAGGGAGACTTGACTTAAGTGCTTGTAACAAAGTAGACTTCACTACTTGGTATCTTTGAGACCTAAATAGTAGAGGTGGACCAATAGGAGATGGAATGGGTCTACCACAGAAGAACTGCTATAAAAGTTCAAGTGTCAAAACAATTTCATTTTTAAAACATGTCATCAATGTGAAAAATCTAGGAAGCTCTATGGTATGGGCAGTGGTTCGAGGCAAATTTGATTGTTATTTCTAGGAGGTCAAGCAGCTATGTGGAGACTTTCACATTGTCTAATCTCATGGACTGACAATCAGTTTATAGCTAAGGAATCTGTGCTATTGTGATGTTAACATCTTAGCCACATAGACAGAGTAGCACTAATAATAATATATGAACAACTGATCTTTGGTCTATAGTCTACTGCTACATCAGCTGGGACAGATATTCAGACTCACTTTTTTCAGTTAACCAAATCAATAATATTAGAATACCATTCATTTACTTTTGTATTCACAGCTTGTTGAGTCAATTAAGTATTGAACTGTATTTTTTTAAGAAGAGCGTTGTGGTTTGCTTGAAGTGTTGTGGTACACAAGTAAAATAGCAAATAATGATGACAGCTAGCTTCATGAAAAGGGATTGTGAAACAACCTTTACCCTTTTAGCATTTAAACTGACCATACCCAGCCAAAATAGTCTTTCTTTTTTGTTCAAACTACCCAGATGTGGCCTCTCACACCAACCCAACAATGTCATTCTAAAAATAAACAATCTCATCTTGAGAATCTCAAAGCTGCAAGATAATGAATGATTAATTCAAAACAGTGTGAATAAATAAGCATTAGACAGAATAACCTGAATGCTAAAGGGTTTATATATTTCAGGCATAAAGGCCCATCATCAGAAGTGAATAGCTTGGAAATACAAGTTTGTGCAGTTCCTGCTTGAATCAACTTGGCAGGATGATGGGCCGTTGTGCCTGAAATATATTAACTCATTAGCATTTAAACCAGCCATATCTGGCACAAATATTCTGCCTGTCTTATGTTCAAACTGACCATATCCAGCCTCTTTCACCTACCCTATAATATCATTCTAAAAATAAACAATTACATCAATAAAATCTTGAAGCTATGAGACAATGCATGGTTAATTCGAATGTGAATAAATAAGCATTATATTTGACAGAGAAATTTGAATGCTTGAGTGTTAAGGTTAATTAACTTTTCTTTTTCACATTATTACAAGGCTCTCTGTCTTCATTATTTGTTATTTTACTTCTACATTTCTTTTTAAAATCTTGTTTCAAGTAAATGTGGGTTGATGGTTCATAAAATATGTACCAATTATTGTTTAACGCAAGGTCAACATATGATCAAGCAAAAATAAACAGAGGCAAGCCTTCATTAATATTTAGATATAATGCATCTCAGTCATTACTGTGCAATGTGTTGTTCCCTTTTGATACTAACCTGTCGAAGACCATTCCTAATTCTATAATAGAAATTTTCTATTTTAAACCTTTAGCATTCAAGCCAGCCATATCCAGCCCAAATATTCTATGTGTTTTTTGTTTTTTTTGTTCAAACTGGCCAGGTCCAGCCTCTTACACCTACTCTACAATGTCATTCTAAAAATAAACAATCATGTCATTGCAATCTCAAAACTATGCGATAATTCACAATTAATTAAAACCAATCTGAATGCTAAAGAGTTAAAGTGATCTAAATTAATTAAAACCTTCCATCAAAATTTCATATCAATTTATTATCCAGACATTAACTTAATTATGAAAATTATTTTCTAAATTCTTCATTATTCTAAAACTTAAAGGCTGTGTGTTTTGGCAGAAATATGGTAACAAAAGGGTTAAGACATTGTGGTCTAAGCACAACCACATGTGAAGACTCCTTCATTGGCACAGGTATCAGTTAGCATAGTGTAGTAATGCTATTTTGAGACAAATAAACCTTATGTTTAACATTTTCATAGTTAACTATAATTCTTGCCAACCCTTGTTGTAATACAATGTAAGGAAAACACCTCTACTGCACTACATGTTTCAACAGAGCCAGTGTATGATACATAAATACACATCAAGGAAAAGATGAAAGAAAGAAATTAAAGTCATGGGTTGTGTATGTTGAAGAACACCGGACTTTGAGAGAAAAGCTGAACATTAGAAGCATCAGTTGTGGCGTGCAAGAGAGACGATTGCGCTGGTATGGACATGTGGTGAGAATGGAGGAGGATAGCTGCGTGAAAAAGTGCCACACCCTAACAGTTGAGGGAACCCGTGGAAGAGGTAGGCCCAGGAAGACCTGGGCTGAGGTGGTGAGGCAAGACCTTCGTACATTGGGCCTCACCGAGGCGATGACTACGGACCGAGACCTTTGGAAATGGGCTGTGCATGAGAAGACCCGGCAAGCCAAGTAAGATCGTTGCCAGTGCCCCTGGACTGGTTCTTGTGCGGGTGGCACATGAGATGCACCATTTTGAGC
>NC_068987.1:56995884-56998590 GCF_001194135.2 Octopus bimaculoides | reverse complement strand
AAGACATTCGAACGAGATTGTTGCCAGTGCCCCTGGACTGGCTTGTGCGGGTGGCACATAAAAGACACCATTTCGAGCGTGGCCGTTTTCGTGCGGGTGACACGTAAAAGCACCCACTACACTCTCTGAGTGGTTGGCGTTAGGAAGGGCATCCAGCTGTAGAAACTCTGCCAAATCAGACTGGAGCCTGGTGTTGCCATCCGGTTTCACCAGTCCTCAGTCAAATCGTCCAACCCATGCTAGCATGGAAAGCGGACGTTAAACGATGATGATGATGATGATGATGATGATATCAACTTATTACAGATACTAAGATAGATCAACTTATTACAGACCTTGGCCTGAGTACTATGTATCTGTTTCAACCCAACCTATACCAGCATGGACTTAAGATAAATAAACACAGACTAGTGATTGTTTTTCTGTTGTCATCATCCTCATCATCATCATCATCATCATCATAAACTATCCACCTCTTTAAACACATTTCCAACTTAATTTCAAGCATGTCAATAGTCAAATGACCTGAATTTTAAGATATAAATTCTATATTGTAGCTATTGACCTATTAAAATAGCAACAGAAACTATTGTAGACTTTAAAAAACCGGAAATCCTTTGGAGTTGTCTGTAATTATTACTATCACATGTTGATTTGATTGCTAACACTTTAAGTCTGTCACAATTATTGTTATTATACTTACAAAGTATGTTTTTATGAAGTGTGTCACTGACAAGAATCATTTATGAGATTTCCTTTTGTAATAAATATTGATTTAATTTCGTTAGGCATCAGGTCAGTTTTTGTAAGAAATGGAGAACAGGTTCAACCCCCCAGTATGTTACCAGTGTTGCTAGAATTTATTTTTATTGTCCCTAGGAGGATGAAAGACAAAGCCAGTACCAGTGGGATTAAAATTCAGAACTTAAAAAGAGGAAACTGAGTACTGTGGGAGATTCAGTCTGGATTGTCTGTCTTAGCTGTCTACACTATTATAATTTTTAATCGCCATCTTTTAACTCCCAGTTTTCCATGCTTGCATAGGTATGATGAAGTTTTATTGAGGTGTATTTTCTACAGCTGGATGCCCTTCCTGTTGTCAAACCTCACTTGACTAGACGTATGTCTTCATAGAAGATTGGGATGTGAAAGGCACCACTTGCATGACAGTGACATTCAGTTACAGCTATCTTATGAAGTTAATCAAGGCAAGAAGACAGTAACACACACACACACACTCTCTTTCTTTCTATCTCTCTCTCTCTCTCTCTCTCACTCACACACATATACACTGCAGGCCTCTTTCTGTCTCCATCTGCCAAATCCACTCACAGAGCTTCAGACTGAACTCAGGTCCATATGGTTTGGAAGCAAACTTCTTGCATTATCTCCAATCATTTTGTCAACTAGCGAGTGCATTTTATCATGGCAATAGCACTAGAGATGGTATTACTTGTTCCATATAAGATTGAAGTCTTCTCTAGTCTATATTGTCACTGTTTTTTCAAAGAAAACATGACCATGAGAGCGGGTGAATGGGGAGAGAGAAAAAGAGAATGGTGGTTGCGGTGTTGGTGGTGGTGACCAAGCATGTGAATACAAGGAGTTTGAATATGAGTGAGATAAGTAAGCAGAATAATAACAGTGGTCACAGGAAGTAATAGATGAGAGACAATGATAGCTTTGTGTTGATGGTTAGCAAAGAGACCAGACAAAACTGGCATGAGCAATGTAATGGGATAGTAATAAAGGCTGATGATGGTAAAAGCGAATGAGAGGATGGCAATAGAGGTGATCCATGATAGATGAGAGTGGTAGATGTCAAAAAGGAGTCAGAAGGGGAAAGAGAATGATGATGATTGGTGGTAATGTAGAGTGATTGTAGTGTGGTAGGCAGAGTACATGAATATGGTTAGAACAGTCAGCATAATTCATTAGACAAGCTAGAAGAGGTGAAGTAACAGGAATGATGTCAGAAAAGAGGCAAAGTGCTAAAAAGTGAAGGAAGAGAGGCAGATTGATAAGGGGAATAATCGAGGGATTAAACACAGACAGATCAAATGTACTACCCACAAATAATAACAATAATAAAAAAAGAAAAGTCATATGACTATGATTGCTACAATTCAAACAAGTATCAAGATTTAAAATCCTAAATCCTGTTTTTGTAATGATGACACTTAAAAGAGCATTATTGCAAAATGGTTTTACAAAAGCACTTGAACTGAGTACTGTGGGGGATTCAGTCTGGATTGTCTGTCTTAGCTGTCTGCACTATTATAATTTTTAATTGCCATCTTTTAACACTCACTCTTCCATGCTTGCATAGGTATGATGAAGTTTTATTGAGGTGTATTTTCTACAGCTGGATGCCCTTTCTGTTGCCAAACCTCACTTGACCAGATGTGTGTCTTCATGGAAGATTGGGATGTGAAAGGCACCACTTGCATGACAGTGACATTCAGTTACAGCTATCTTATGAAGTTAATCAAGGCAAGGAGACAGTAACACACACACACACACACTCTCTTTCTTTCTATCTCTCTCTCTCTCTCACTCACACACATATACACTGCAGGCCTCTTTCTGTCTCCATCTGCCAAATCCACTCACAAAGCTTCAGTTGGTCCATAAAGTGCCACATATTGGGGCTGAACTCAGGTCCATATGGTTTGGAAGCAAACTTCTTGCATTATCTCCAATCAA
>NC_068987.1:56985163-56995866 GCF_001194135.2 Octopus bimaculoides | reverse complement strand
CTTCCATGCTTGCATAGGTATGATGAAGTTTTATTGAGGTGTATTTTCTACAGCTGGATGCCCTTTCTGTTGCCAAACCTCACTTGACCAGATGTGTGTCTTCATGGAAGATTGGGATGTGAAAGGCACCACTTGCATGACAGTGACATTCAGTTACAGCTATCTTATGAAGTTAATCAAGGCAAGGAGACAGTAACACACACACACACACACTCTCTTTCTTTCTATCTCTCTCTCTCTCTCACTCACACACATATACACTGCAGGCCTCTTTCTGTCTCCATCTGCCAAATCCACTCACAAAGCTTCAGTTGGTCCATAAAGTGCCACATATTGGGGCTGAACTCAGGTCCATATGGTTTGGAAGCAAACTTCTTGCATTATCTCCAATCAATTGTCAACTAGCGAGTGGATTTTATCATGGCAATAGCACTAGAGATGTTATTACTTGTTCCATATAAGACTGAAGTCTTCTCTAGTCTATATTGTCACTGTTTTTACAAAGAAAACATGACCAAGAGAGAGAGTGAATGGAGAGAGAGAAAAAGAGAATGGTGGTTGCGGTGGTAAGTTGTTTAAGATATCATCATCATCATCATCGTTTAATGTCCGCTTTCCATGCTAACATGGGTTAGACGATTTGACTGAGGACTGGCGAACCAGAAGACTACACCAGGCTCCAATCTGATTTGGCAGAGTTTCTACAGCTGGATGCCCTTCCTAACGCCAACCACACTGTGTAGTGGGAAGTGCCAGGAAGGCAACGTTGATCTTTCCAAAAAACACTTGATATAGTATTTACAGGATGTTTTTTTTTAAAAAGACAGTTAATCATTTGATATATTCTTATTTTAATTCTTCTTACTCTTTCTGTTATAGTTGTACATCTGTCAACTCCTGAATGGAGGAGGAAGGAATGGGAAAATGTTTTCATTGATACTAATCTGTTCTTGATTAAAAAGATGTAATTAATTAGTGCAACGAAATATTTATTGTCATTTTGTCATGTTTTTTTATGCATTCTAAGCCGTTTATTTCACATATAAATAGAATGTTAATGTTTGGTGATGCAACAATGCAAACAATAATATTGAAAAGAATGAAAAGCAAAGTTGACTGACAGAATTTGAACTTGGAACATGCTAATGGTTCTGCCAGCTTGTTACCTTCATCAAAAGAAATACTGCTAAGCATTTTGTTTGAAGCTCTAGCCAAACTTTTTGTGGAAGAGACTGGCAGAATTGTTAGTGTAACAGACAAAATACCTTGTAATATTTGAATATTTGTTCTGGCTGTGTATGTTCTGAGTTCAAAATTCCACTGCTGTCAACTTTGTCTTTCGCCCTTCTGGGGTCAATAAAATAAAGTGCCATCCAAGTATGGATATCAATTTAATTGATGAGATCCTTTCTACATATTTATGAACTTGTGCAGCTGTTAGAAACTATTATTTTACATAGTATGTGTATGTGTGTATGTTTATATATATTGTAGCACTCTGTCGGTTATGGTGATGAGGGTTCCAGTTAATCTGATCAACGGAACAGCCTGCTCCTGAAATTAATGTGCAAGTGGCTGAGCACTCCACAGACATGTGTACCCTTGACATAGTTCTCAGCGAGATTCAGCATGACACACAGTGTGACAAAGTTAGCCCTTTGAAATGCAGGTACAACAGAGTCAGGAAGAAAGAGTGTGAGAAAGTTGTGGTGAAAGAATACAGCAGGGTTCACCCCTGCTGGAGCCTCGTGGAGCTTTTAGGTGTTTTCTCTCAATAAACACTCACAACGCCCAGTCTGGGAATCGAAACTGCAATCTTTTAACTGCGAGTCCATTGCACCTCCATAGATATATATATTGTCATAACTAATAAAGATTTTGTTACTTAATCATATGTCAGAATAAGAATATTATGATATGACATGGTAAATTTACTAATGTACACTTTTGTTTTTCTATTTCCAGTTGCTTCTATGTCGGCCTACATTGGTGAGTTTCATATCTGGCTACAAAGTTGACACAAATATAGAATTTAAGAAATCAAAAGTTCCTTTAGCATTCCACACTGCTCATGGAACCGGGCCTCCTCTTGTGTTAATGCTTGGCTGGATGTTTGCTCGCAGTCACCATCTAACGAAATACAGCAACATTTACTGTAGTAAAGGCTATGATGTGTTACAAATCAGTGTAAACCCTCTACAAGTTCTTGTACCTAGTCGAGCACAAAGTTTTGTTGAAAAGATTTTTGATCTTTTAGAAAAAGAAGACTGTATAAATAAACCTATTATTGTGCATGGATTCTCAGTGGGTGGTTACATTTATGGGGAAATGCTTGTGAAAATGGATAATGAACCAAAGAAACTTGCAGCCCTCGGTAAACGTATTGTTGGTCAGGTTTTTGATAGTCCAGTAGATAAAGATCGAGTGGCATATGGTATGTCGGTAAATATTGGAAAAAATTATTTTTCTCAGAGACTAATCTTCCATCTATTAAACCAATACTTGAAAATCTTCAAAAAATCTGTGACTGACCATTTTTCTAAAGCCAACCATGCTTTCATACGAAATGCACGAAGGATTCCTACTCTGTTATTATATTCATATAAAGATTCTATTGCAAACCCTGAAGTGATTGAGAGTACTATATCTTTGTGGGAAAATGATGGAATTCCTGTCCTTTACAAGTCTTGGAATGATACCAAACATGTTAGCCACTTGCAGAAATATCCTGAAGAATATATTGAGATTTTATTAACTTTCTTGGACCGTTTGCCTCTAATCTGTGATTCAAATGACAATTGTAAAACTGATGAAGCAGATGATATACCAGCTCGTTCGTCCACTTCATTACCTTGATATTGTTCTCCTTAGAATATTCAACAACTACAAGATATTCTTTACAAAATATCACTTATTTACAAAGTACTTTATTCTGTTGATATGACATTGATTTTACAAAGTAATTAGTACTACAGATATATCAGTCTTTACAAAATACTTATTTTACACTTTTTTTTTCAACTGATATCACATAGTACTTTACAAAGTATGTTTGTTCTTCAGATGTATTATTATCTCTATGAAATATCCATTTGACAGCTATTTCACTTATCTACTGCAAACAGTTTCTAAATCATGGCCCAATTAGTATTATTATATTAATAATATTCCTTTTGAAACACAAAGATATCAATTGGACATCAAATGGCAATGGATGGCAGAAACGTAGAATGATAGATTAAATGCCTTATAATATTTAGTTACATCTCTTTACATTCTGAGTTCAAATCTTGCCAAGTTGAACTTTTATTTTTCCTCCTTAAGATAAGTACCACTTACATACTAAGGCCAAAATTGATCAAATGAATGAATACCCTGTCAAAACATTTCTGGCTTTTGTACTATTGTTAGAAATTAATGTTTTTATTATTATTATTATTATTATTGTATTGACAGAATTTTTGGAGCATCAAACATTATGCATTGTGGTATCTAGTCACAGCTCTTTCCATTCTGAGTTTAAATTTCGCCAAGGGTGATTTTATCTTTTGCCCTTCCTGATCAACAAAATAGAGTACCAGTCAAGTACTGGGGTAGAATTTATTGGCTAACCCTTTTCCCCAAAATTTCTGGCCTTGTGCCTATGTTAGAAACAATTATTATTATTATTATTATTATTATATGATTATTATTAATAATATTGTTATAATCATTTTTATTATTGTTATTATAAACATTTCAGTTTTTAGCAAACACTTGTCACAGTGTTTCCTCCACTTGTGTCCTTAAACCTGGAGTAGTGTGCTAAGCACTGAAGCCCTTAAACTTGATAAAAAGACCACTGGTGGTGTCCAAATGTTGGATGGTTATGGTCTTCAGCAGTCTCTAAATATGATACAGTGTGTGCTTGATTCAAGCCCCAAAAAGACTATTCATTCTCCTTTTAGCTTCTCATACATAGCTATCATTGTTTACATATATATTACTTACTGGCTTGGAAACATTACTGTCTCACTGTCCTCTACAAACTGTCTAACTATGCACTACTATTATCTCACTGTCTCCTTGTATATTACTGCTGCCCTAGTCTTCTTAAACATTACTGTTTCAGTCCCTGTATATAATATTACCACACTGTTTCCGCCTGTATGCACTGTCTCATTGTCATCTTATACACTCTACAGCATCACTTTTCTTCTAGACATCACTCTTTTATATTTTCCTACATTAGTGTTTACCTTAAATGTATCTGTTACAATACTCCGGCTAGTTTATTCAACACAAAAAAGAACTCTGTTTGGGTGTCAACTATTTTGTTGAAATTATTACAGTTTATCAAAGAGCTCACCGGCACAGTGTCCAAATTCAAAAGAAAACATGTTTATAGAAGAGAGTTGAAAATAGCTGAAATAATAATCACTTGAGATAAGACTGTAATAGTTTTTAATATTTCTTGTATCCTACCTCATCCTAACCATTCAGTAATGAAGTAGGTTATTGTTGTTTAGACCCTGGTCAGACCTAGGTTCAAAGACGTTCCAGCCATGACTATCTCATTTTTTGGGGTTTTATTTTTGCAGACTCATCCTTTCTTTAAAATGGCAATATGTGATATAAGAGATATTTGGTTGCTGTGACAACCAGACTGAATGACTGTAAAGGCTCTCCTGTGGTCTGTTTTATCAGTCAAGGGGAGTTTTGGTAATCTTGTGTGACAAGGTGCTGATTGTAGCTGTTATTATGAAGGGCTGGCAGAACTGGTAGAGCAATGAACTTAAAGCATTGTGCTATTTAATGTCCATTCACACTGTTTTCAAATATCCTGCCAGGTTTAACTTTGCCTTTCATTCTTTGTGATTAGGAGAACAGGTACTAGTTGATCTAATTGACTATATTCTGCTTTCAACTATGTGGCCTGGTGCCTAAATTAGGAAAAAAAATATTTGTGCAATACCATTTCAATCAAACTGATTAGTAGCAGTAATAGCAGTTAGTAGCACCAGTAGGGCTTGAAATCATAACCGTGTGTTCTCTACTTCAGCATAAATAGATAGGACTGTTTTGAATTAGAACCCAGTCATAGATTCTATTAGAATGGCTTATTTTCATGCTGTATGTTTTGATCACCTGATGGAAACATTAAGGACAAATGCTGCACCAGATTCCAGACTTTCAAGATAAAGTTTACATCAATGCACCTGCTCTTGATCCTTGTTATTATTTTTATTTATTAATTTAACCCTTTTGCTACCATATTTCTATTGAAATACACTGCCTTTGTTTCAGTTGTGAAAATGATAAAGAATTTGGTAAACTAACTTAATATTAAAGTAGTATTTGGAACATTAAATGAATTAACATGAAAATTTGATGTAAGCTTTTAATTTATAATCACTTGGAAACAGGCAATGTATATCAGAGAGCCTGCAATAGTCTCGGCTGGGTTGGTAGCAGAAGGGTTAAAAAAAGAAAAAAGATTGTCTTTTTTTTTTCTGCATCGGTTTCTATAGTGATATGGATTGTTTTTGTGTTTTTGAGTTTGTTGGATTCAGTTTTAATTTCTATCTATAATGATCTCAGATGCATTACTAAACTATCACTCTTTAAAATGACATCATCCATTTTTCCATGCTCATATGGGTCGGAGAGAATTTTGTTGAGGCAGATTTTCTATGGCTAGATGCCTTTCCTGTCAACAACCCTTACCTCTTTGCGAGTAAGATAATATTTCTCCTGAACCAGACATGTTTTCACAGAAGACTGAGAATGAAGGACACTGATTGTATGATGGCGACATTCATTTATAACCATCATCTGAAGTCAAGACAAAGAAACAGTAACACGCACACATCCACATATCTGCTATATAAATGAGTGTATGTATGTGAATATGTCACAGAAAGGCTCCGAAATAGTGTGTCCTCAAGAAAAACAGATTTGATTTTTGAAATCTATTTTAACAAGGTTTACAGTTGTAATTAATAAAAAAGATTTCATTTGCTATGAGAAATGGCTCAACTTTTAGATTGACAAATCTACCACCCTTTGTCTCCATCAGGCTCTCTCTTATGCCTTTTTCCCCTCCCATATATTACCCAAACTCTTTATCACTCTCTGTATATGTATATCTCTCATGCATACTCCCCTCACCACTCACTTTTGATAGGACATATAATTGCTTTCATTTTTAAAACTTCATTGTTGTAATGTTTACTTTCATTTTATGATAGCCAGCTATCACAGAGAAAATGTTGGCTTCCAAATCCTGTTTTTCTGATTGAGTAAAAATTATCTATCAAACTTTTAACCTCTGTAACATATTTCTAAAATTTTTCTGGAATAAATGAATCACAAAATCGGATTCAGCATAAAAAAGTACATCAATATACAAAATTTAAAATCTGTGACAGTAACAGAAAAAATGTTACTCTCTCTCTCTCTCTCTCTCTATTTGTTTATCTCTTTCATTTACACTTTTCTCATTGTAAACTTCCCCCTCTATATTTATATTTATTACATTCTCTCTCATCTGTGTGTGGTTGGCGTTAGGAAGGGCATCCAGCTGTAGAAACTCTGCCAAATCAGATTGGAGCCTGGTGCAGCCATCTGGTTCGCCAGTCCTCAGTCAAATCGTCCAACCCATGCTAGCATGGAAAGCAGATGTTAAACGATGATGATGATGATGATATATATATGATTTGGGGCAATTTTGTCTACCCAATCTATTCACAAACTTTGGTGAACCCTGGGTTATAGTAGAAGACACTCAAGGTGCTATGCAGTGAGGCTGAATCCAAAATCATGTGGTTGGGAAGCAAACTTCTTACCATGCAGCTACACCTGTGCAAATACCACAATTTCCTATTATACTTTCTCATGAATTTAATGTTTTATACTAATGTAAGAACTTTATTGAATTTCTCCTTTAATCTTTTCACTTAACTGTATTATTATATATTTTCTCAGACAGTAATATTTAAGTGAATCAGTGTAAGATATTTTTAAAGTGATTAAATTATAAAAGAATAATAATTACATCTCTAATGAATCCAACATAATCCTTGATTAGCTTGTAGATGAAACATCTATGTTTCACCTGTGTTAAAGGCAAGAATATCTTGGAATAGATTTCTGTTACTTTCTCCAGTACTATGTCTCGTAAAGTTAACATGGAAAGCTAACAAAATAATTATTGCTAATGTATTATTGCTTCTCCTAAGGGAAACAAATTTGCAGAAATGCTAGAGCATCAGATAAAATGCCTTGGTGTATTTGTTCTGGCTTTTTACATTCTGAGTTCAAATCTCACCACAGCCAGCTTTTACCTTTTCATCCTTTTGAGGTAAATTAAAACAATTATCGTTTCTTCTAAGACTAATTCTTCTGATTGGCTTCTGCTGCATTCCTTCCATAACAACACGGAATTAAATATTTATCCACTTTAGAAGCATCACCAAACATTTGCTTCTTTCTCTCCTTTCTCTTCTCTCTCTCTTTCTCTCTCTCCCTCTCTCTCTCCCTCTCTCTCTCATGCATTGACAAACTATAGTCTGAAATATTGAACTCTCAGTAGTTTCTTCCCTTACAGTGTAAAATTAATTACTTCATGCCCTTGTTTGTTTTTTTTTTTTTTTAATTCTCGAAATCTTTTTGGGATATCATTTCCACATTGATGCAAATCATACTTCTGGATTGATCTTATATTATTATTATTATTTCAAATGTGTTGTTGACCATTTATTTAATGGAAAAAAACACTGAGTTGGTAAACCCTTAGAATATTTGCTAGAAGACTTGATTTTTAGCCAGCTACTACTGCTACTGCTAGTCAGTGCCCTTGGCAGAACTCTTATAGTATACTGGCTCAATATACTATAAAGTTTACTTTATTCTGTAGGTTGATGTTGTTAAACCCTAAGTCAACTTTGACAGAGAAGATGTATGATCAGAAGCTATTGAGTCTAGATCATCACAACCTTATCTTTGACTTTGCATCTAAAGAATTACATTATCCAATACACCTGTCCTATTTCAAGAATAGCATGCAATTTGGAGAACAATTGGCTTCTATTTCTAGCACCTCAAGTGACCATACAGAAGGTCCACTCATTAGCTTGATTATAAGTAGGTATGATGAAAATATGCATGGTAAATAAGCTTTGTGATTAACATGCAATAAGTTCAAGACAGGACTTAGACCATGATAATCATTATCTCAACCAGTTTGGTTACTACCAGAAAGCCAAAGTAACTTCTAATGTTGCTTATCCACTGATTGGCCCTGGCTGAGAACTACAGTCAAAAGCATTCCAGTCATCACTATTCTGTCTTTTTTGCAGTTTTTTTTTCCATCTAATAGACTTTGTTATCCAAGGTGTCCTCTCTTAGACAGAAATTGGCTTTTCTCCTTGGCAAAAGAACTGAAGTTTCAGTTAAATTTTTAATATTCCTAATCTAATATCATTTCTTTGTGAGATTGGAAGAATGGCTCAAAGTCTCACCAAATTGAAGTTTTCCCTTCATCATTCTTTTCACTCCACTCCTAAATTTGTTGCTTGTGCCTACAAAGGAAATCAGTTTTATTCCTTACTTGGATCACCAACTGTACAGATTTATTTATATCTAAACTAACTTTGTTATTTTCATCAAGTAACTGTGATTAGAAACTGGTAGTAAAATTCCTACCAATATATCCTTTATATGGATTTATAATGATTTGTTTTTCTTTGCTTTCTTCACTCTGTATTTAGGATTAGGATGATCATTTACACCATTGTTTTTTGCATCCACTTTTCCATGATTACATGGGTCAGATGGAATTCATTGAGGCAGATTTTCTACAGCTCAATGGCCTTCCTGTCACCAATCTTCACCCATTTCCAAATGAGGTAATTATTTCCCCATGATGGAACATAAATCCACCTGCAAGGCCCAAAGCTATAGAAGACACTTGCCCAATGTACCATGCATGACTTGCAAATTGGATTAGGTGCTTAGTTGTGTGTATTCACATTATGCTTCCAGAACTTCAGTTTCATTGTGATGGGTGAGTCAGGCACTGCATATCACCAGTCATCTTGGTAATTTATCATCTCCATGTGACTGAAAATCTTGAGATCAACTTTCACCACTTCATCACGTTTTTCTGGGTCTCCCTCTTCCATGAATTCCATCCATTTTAAGCAATCAGCACTTCTATATATATAGCTGTTCTCATCCATACCCATCATATATCTCTTATGCCCACTTTTTCTCTCAGCCTATTTATGTTATGCATAGTGTTGTTGCACATCCAGCTGAGCATATCAACTTCATTTCTTTTTAGTTTTGTGAATCCTCTACGTTCCAGGCTCACGTTTCACTACCATTAGCATTGTCATTCATACACAAGCGTCATACACTTTATCTTTCACTCTGAGAGAGAAATCTTTTCTTACTAACAGAGGTAATTACTCTCTGAACTGCAAAGCTTCAACTAAATTATTAATATTCCTCATCTAATATTATTTCTTTCTATGTAAGATTAGAAGAATTGCTCAAAATCTCACCAAATTCAAGTTTCCCCATAATTCTTTTCACTCTGCTCCCAAATTTGTGGCTTGTGTTTACAAAGGAAATCAATATTATCCCTCACTCGAACCAGTAACTATGTATCCATAGTTTGCATTAGTACATAGTATGGTATTTCTATTAGGTCATCTGGAAAGTTTTGAGCGTTATTAAGCTAAATCTTCTAACACTTCATTGAACACACCTGAAATGTAACATAGTTAAAACTTTGGCATTGCTTGAAGTGGTAGTGCATCTCTTCTTCATTCCTTACTAAAAATAGATTTAACTTTGATTCCAGTTACCCTTTATTGACATTTGAAGTGGATAACCAAAAATTTCATATTTGTGTTGCAATGCTTTTCGTTTTTTAAAAAATGGAAATAATGTAAAGACTTGCAAAAACATTTGTGAAACTGTAGGTGAATCAACTGTTCAAAGGTGGCTTGCAAGATTTAAAACTGGAGAGTTTAGCTTGGAAGATGACAGTCACAGTGGAAGACCTTCAAAATTGGATGAAGATGTTTTGAAGGCAAACACTGAAGAAAACTCAAATACCATGACTAGGGAACTTGCAGAAGAGTTGAAAATTTCTAAAAGGACAGCTCATGAACACCTAGTGAAGCTAGGATACATTTCCCGCTATAATGTATGGGTCCCTCACAAACTCTCAGAAAAGAATTGCTTGGACCGGTATTCTGTTTGTGATATGCTTTTGAAATGGAATGAAAGCGTGCTTTTTTTTAAAACTTGTGACTGAAGATGAAAAATGGATTGTGTTCGAAAACATAGTGCAAAAAAGATCCTGGAGTTTGCATAAGGATCACCAAAAACGGCAATTCAAAGACAAGTATCCAAGCCAAAAAAGCTATGCTTTGTGTTTGATGGGATCATAAAGGTATTATTTATTATGAGCTTCTCCCACAAAACCAGACCATTAATTCTGATGTGTGCTGTCGTCAGCTGGCTTATTTGAACCAAAAACTCAAAGAATTGAGGCTGGAGATTGCCAGCAGGAAAGGGATAGTGTTCCAACAAGACAATGCCTGACCACATGTCTTCTGCTTCCCGAACAAAGTTATATGAACTTGGCTAGGATCTCTTACCCCATCCACCATATTATGATATTGTGCCATCCAACTACCACTTGTTTT
>NC_068987.1:56982216-56985153 GCF_001194135.2 Octopus bimaculoides | reverse complement strand
TTAGACCTGCTGATTAGATGCACATAACCTCTTTAATAATGGAGGTAAAGATGTTATGTACCAGCAAGTCTGATGAGTCACCTATATTACCAAGTGCAAATAGATATAAAAGCAATAATAGTTTTCTGCACAGCCATAACTCAGCTACATAAATTATAATTGGCGTACAAAACTTTTTAGAGTGTGCTTTCTTTCAGGCAACGTGGCTGTGTGGTAAGAAGCTTGTTTCCCAATCACATGGTTCCAGGTTTAGTCCAACTGCATGGTACCTTGATACCTTTGGCAAGTGTCTTCTATTATAGCCTCAGGCTGACCAAATCCTTGTAAGTGGATTTGGTAGAAGGAAACTGAAAGATGCTCGTCATATATATATATACACACACACACACACATACACACACACACACACACATATATATCTGTATTTATCTGCGTGTGTGTGTGTCTTTATGTATGTGTTTTTCCCCCTCCATCACTGCTTGACAACTGGCGTTGGCATGTTTACATCCCCATAACTTAATGGTTTAGCAAAAGAGACTGACAGAATAAGTACTAGGCTTAAGAAATAAGGCCTGGGGTTGATTTGTTTGACTAAAACTCTTTAAGGTGGTTCTCCAGCATGGCCACAGTCAAATGACTGAAACAAGTAACAGAAAAAAAAGAATATATATAATGTATATGTATGCAAAATATATAATGCAATATATATAATGTATGTGTGTGTAAAGAGGAGAGAAGTACTCAACATGCACTAAAGTTTATTCATCCAAGGCGTAGGTATAGCTGTGTGATGGAGAAACTTGCCAGTTATGTAGCTAGGGTCCAGTCCCACTGTGCAGCACCTTGAGCAAGTATCTTCTACTTTAGTCCATGGTGACCAAAACCTTGTGAGCAGGATATGGTAAGTGGAAACAGAAATAAGCCTGTCATATGCATATATTGTGAGTGGATTTGGTAGACAGAAGCTGAGAGAAGCCAGTTGTGTATGTGTGTATGTATGGATTTCACTCTGTCCCTTTTCTTTTTTCTCGTCCCTCCCTAATTCTTCTATCCCTCTGCTTCTACCTCTCTCCACATGACTGGTGTTCGGCCAAGCCTGACCTTTCTTTCTTGGTTCAACTACCATCCATGCAACATTTATATTCCTCTCTATGCCTGTCATCTCTTATGTCCCAGCTGTAAGGCTTCACTTCCATACACGCCACGATAATGGTTGCTATCCCATGTTGCAGTACTAATCTAATCTTAAGTATTCTATCATAGACTCTGATTACCTTATCAACCCATTTCTCTGCAAGAAGTATACCCATGCCCCTGACCCCATCAGTGTTCCCTACCCAGAAAATCTTATACCTATGTTCTTTGCCTGTAAGAAACCTAGCAGAATTTCTTTTCTATATCTTACTTCTTGGATGCACCTCAAATCTACACGCCTCCGTTCAAGCATCTCAACAATCTCACCAGATCTACCTTTCAGTGTGTCAACATTAAGTGTGCCAACCCTGAGAGTGTGGGTCCATGTGGGAGGTGTGGGCTACAGCAGCGTCTGATGATGCTGATGACTCAAGCTGATTGATCAGTCCATATTTATTTCAAGCCTACCACTTGTGATTGTATACATGTCTGAACAAGCCAACAGTAGTGAGAAACTTGTGACAGTGATAGAGATCTTCAACTTTAAACAAACACAAAGGCATGCAATCATGTCATATGTTATTACTTCAACTTAATAGTATTTTAACTGTTATCACTGAAAGTTTAAGGCCACAGCTACTGTACATGTATCTGTCCACATATTTTCAAGTACAAAGCCTGTTATTTTTTTCACTGAAATTATTGATCTTTCTTGTTCAAAGTCTAATTCTGATTCTTGCTGACCCTGTAAGCCTCACTCTCTATTGCTCTCTCCTTTTACATACACAGACACACACACACATGCACACACTGGACAATAATATTCAATGTGTTCATTCTTTTATTAGACAATGAGGTATGATTTGAAGGAAATTTGGCTGCTATTTCTTGCAGTTTAAGCGACTGCATTAAGACTCCCTAGGTAGCTGGATAAGCAAACTGTCATTGAGTTAGTGTTAATAGAGAATTATGTAGATACCTGATCTATAAGAAAAACAATAGTCATCATGCTTAATATAGTGAGAGACAAAAATCTAGTTAATTAATAATTCTTTCTACTAGGGGCACAAGGCATTTAATTCTGGAAGAATTAAAGAATATATATAAAGAATATAATTATAGAATAGTCAATCACATCAACCTCAGTGCTCAACTGGTACTTATTTTATTGACTTTGAAAGGATAAAATGTAAAGAAGACATCAGAGGAATTTGAACTCAGAATGCAAAATTGGAAGAGATGAAACTAAGTATTTTGTCTGGTATGCTAGTTCACTACCCTTGTGGAGAAGGAAATATTATTATAATGATTAAGTTGTTTTCTATTCATCATCATGATCATTTTTATGCCTCCTCATGCAAGTTATTGTACAAGAAGTCTCTTATCACTAATTTGATAACTATGGAGAATGCTAAACTTCACTGATGAGATCCAATAAGGTTAGAACATGTCTGAGGTAATCAACCATACTTACCAAAATCAAATGAAAAAACATTAGCCATTTGAGCTGTTTTCTTCGCATTGCAGTATGTATTAAATGAAATTTTCTACAAATACCTACAAATGTAGCTTACAATATTATTCTCTGTCTCTCCCACAAGGCTAAAAAAAAAAAAAATGTTTCACAAATTCTCATATAATTGGAATCTACACAATCTGAAAGGTTTTTGCCGAAAATTTCATTTAGAATATACATTTTTCTGAAAGTTTTGAAGAAGCAATTTCATGGTGGGGGTTACACTTCTGTAATTAAAAAATTAGAAATTTCCTTTATTGGATTAAGTACAATGCTACCAACTTGAC
>NC_068987.1:56979790-56982102 GCF_001194135.2 Octopus bimaculoides | reverse complement strand
AGGATGTCGTTCCTGTCAGTAAATACTTTACCGAAAGTACTGAGTGCATCTTATCGTGACACCGAAAGAAGAGAGGTTGCGCAGTCCCTGGCGAGACTAATGAATTCATTCTACCTTAGGTTGTTTCCCAAAGGCGGCGAGCTGGCGGAAACGTTAGCACGCCGGGCGAAATGTGTAGCGGCATTTTGTCTGTCTTTACGTTCTGAGTTCAAATTCCGCCGAAGTCGACTTTGCCGTTCATCCTTTCGGGTTCGATAAATTAAGTACCAGTTGCGTACTGAGTCAATTTAATCGACTGGCCCCCTCCCCCAAAATTTCGGACTTTATGCCTAGAGTAGAAAAGAATACCTAAGGTTGTTTCCCTTCGTTGACTAACTACTTAAGGCTGGGTACATTTTATTGTAGTACCGCTACTATGATAGCGTCTCGCAACCTTACGTTGATAGTTTGTCTAACAGCATAGAGGGTTGCCACGTCACCAGGAGATAGAAGGGAGAGAAAGTGATGGGAAGAGATACGTTGTAAGAGGAGCGTCAGGTGTGATCAAGAAGAACGTAAAGGAAATGAAAGAGACGGATAGCGATTGTTAGTAATGAGACTGAATACCATGTGAAGAGAGAATGATAGGTAAGTTACAGGTATAGAAGTGGGAGTGTATGTATGTTTGAGTCCGGACACATGTGTGAAGGGTGTCAACAATGAATAATAAAGAGGAGAGTAATATGAGATTGATAGATAGTAGTGACGAAGATGAGAGTGTGATAGTGAAAGGAATTAGTGGAAATGAGAGAGGGAGAAATATGAGAGAATGATGGATAGCAACGGTGAAGGTAAACAACAGACTGTTATAGAATTTTAAAAAAAGTGTGAGTAAAATAAGAGGAAATGGCGGTGAGCAAGAAATGACAATAACAGGAAGCACTGAATGTGGGCAGATCCATTACAACGCCATCCTTTGTTATACAGGTAGAATGATAAGAGAAGAGAGTGATAGAGTGATACGAAGGCAAAGTGTTAGAAAAAGTTAGTAATAGTTAAGGTTAGCTAAGACTAAGGTAGAGCAATAAATTTTTATCTTTTACTTGTTTCAGTCATTAGACTGCTGTCATACAGGGACCCCGGCTCAATGAGTTTTAGTCCAACGAATCGCCCCCAGTTTATGACTCCGTAATTTGACGGGTCCTCTAAAGAGGTCGATCGAATAAATACTTAAGAAATAAGTACTGGGGCAATTCGTTGGACAAAAACTCATTGAGCCGGCGTCCCTGTATGGCCGCAGTCTAATGACTGAAACAAGTAAAAGATAACAATATATTGCTCTCTGGCAGTTGGGGGTGGGGACGAAGACAACCCCCAATGTATGTATATGTGTGGTCTTTATGTTTGTCTTCGTCCCCACCCCCAACTGCCACATAATATACATTGTCAGTAAATCTATATATACCCATTGTCATAAATCAGATCCAGAAAGAGAAACATGCTCTAAGTTATAGAGCTATTTAGAGAATGCTAGTTAAGGCTGGTTCAAAGGGTTATGGACGCGAAACCCCGTATAACCCTATGAACCGGCCATAACTAACATTCTCGCTCTCTCTCGCTATATATATATGAGAATAGAGAAAGTAAATCCGTAGTAAGTTTCCAAGCAAAGCTGACCATGTCAATAGAGGGTCTTAATAAAAAAAAAAAAGATACTAATAATAATTAATTCTGGTTTTATTGGCCACAAGGGATAATATAAATTAAAAACATGTAAGGACAAAGACAGGACGAAGGTTACAAAGGGTTTTGTCCGAAAGGAAAACGTTCGTGTAAACAGTGAGGAAAACAGAAAAAGTATAACAAACAAAACTCCCAATAGGGGGAGGCGCTTCGAAAGGTTACACGGAAATAATGTCTTTCTTAACACTCCACAAGCATTGATACAAGACACAAACAAACGCACAATTATTTATAAAATATACAACATACTAATAATAATAATCAGAAGTAACTCAAATGTAGATAATATACATCCCAAACTCCATCACCACCACCACCATCATTTTTACATCCGCTTTTTACCGTAAAATAGAATAGGCCTACAATGAGATTAATGATAGAGAGACAAAATAGCATTTAACGAAAGGAATGCAATGCAAACAAAACACGCTGAAAGATGTAGGGGTGAGCAATTCAGGAGAGAGGAGCGGTGAAACTGCCATCCTTCTTTGTCATATCAACAAGTGGAAGTTGTTAATAATTATTATACTTCTTACGTGTCCTCTTGTTTTTGTACTTGAGTATGTTTTTTTTTTTTTTTGGTAAGACAT
>NC_068987.1:56969902-56979780 GCF_001194135.2 Octopus bimaculoides | reverse complement strand
AGAGAGAGAGTGACATATGAACGCCTATGTGACGTTTTTTCCCCGGAAAAGGTCTCCCACATGTCAAAATGAAAACCACGTTTTATCTCCTAGTTTGGCAATTTCCGTAAAACCCTCTTTACCACTCAGCGCAGCGGTTCGTTCTTCACTCACACCACCTCAATAAACTGAAAATGGCTTATCTTTTTTTTTTCCCCCGATTCGGTTTATGTATATTCTCTTTCTATTGATCTGGAGCAAATTTTGACTGGCCACATACTCGGTAGCAAGGTCATGAAAGATAGCATGTTGTTTTGTTCATCATTCTTTAAATCTGAAGGTCTTGCAGATTTCTATAGCCCCAGATATCGCAATCATTTGTAGTGTATGAATTAAGGATTTGCGTTCTCTCCCCAAGAATCCAAGTTCAGCCATACTTTGCTCCAGACTGGTTGGTATGTGTTGTGTTGCTCCCATAATAATAGGTATGAGGCTGAAAATGTATCTTGGGTTCTGGATTTACAAACTTTTTGTCTATGGTCCATAGATGTCCTCTTTCTCTTGTATTTTTCTAACTACATTGCTGTCCAGAAGGTAACTGATTTCCACAACATAACATAGCTTTTCTTTGTTGTTTCACAGAACAATATCTGGTCAGTCATGTTTTAATTTAGTGGTTGTTTAATTTTCAAGTTCCACCAATATTCTTTTGACCCATTGATCTCAATATAGTCAATTTCGTCTATAGGTGTTTTTTTTTTTTGTTATCCTGTTCCAGACAATTCTGGTCACTACATCACACCTCATAGGAAGATAATATCTTGAAGACATTTTCTTACAACTGGCAATAATATGGTTCATGCCTTTAGGCTTGGTTCTGCATAGCCTACATTTGTTGTCTGTCAACATTTTCTGCCTCTTTTGCTGTAGGTATTTGGTGGGGATCTCTTGTTCTTGAATTGCATAGAAGTAGCCTTCAAAGTGGGATGTCATTATCTTGTTGGTACATCATGCCGAGTATTTGATATGATCAATCTCTTCTATAGTTTGTGTTTTTAGTGCCAAGTACCCATGTACTGTGGAGGCGCAATGACCCAGTGGTTAGGGCAGCAGACTCGCGGTCATAGGATCGCGGTTTCGATTCCCAGACCGGGTGTTGTGAGTTTTTATTGAGCGAAAACACCTAAAGCTCAACGAGGCTCTGGCAGGGGATGGTGGCGAACCCTGCTGTACTTTTCCAACACGACTTTCTCTCACTCTTACTTCCTGTTTCTGTTGTACCTGTATTTCAAAGGGCCAGCCTTGTCACACTATGTCACACTGAATATCCCTGAGAACTACGTTAAGGGTACACGTGTCTGTGGAGTGCTCAGCTACTTGCACGTTAATTTCACGAGCAGGCTGTTCCGTTGATCGGATCGACTGGAACCAGCGACGGAGTGCTAACAACAAATACAACAACCCTTGTACTATCTTCTCAGGGAACAGGTCCAATTTGTTTTATTTGGTTCTTCTGATAAATAGATTTTACCAATGTTCCTTGGAGAGAGATCTGTATAAACTCTTATTTCATACCTTTCCTCAAGTTCAGTAGCTATCTTAATTATGTTATTGATTTCAGGGTCACAAACCTAGGTAATGATAGTTACTGGTCTTTTCTCTGCTGCAGATGTTTTATTGTTACAATATCTACTTCATGTGACATCAATAGATTTGAGATCATAACCACCATCCTTGTGTAAGAAGTGTAGCCTGTCTACATCTCCACTGATGTTGAAGTTTCCTGTAACACTGAGCAGCTTGCAAGTTCAAACATCAATCTCATCAAGTTCTTGTAGTGATTAGTTCAGAAGGCCAAATGTAGGTGTGAGGACAGGCACTGTAAAGGTGTTGTAGGCAATATCTTTGTTGTAAGCTGTGAGTCTGATGACCACATTCTCTTTACTCTTCTGAGACATTTATTCCTGGTCCTCTCCTTATTTATGGGTCCATCATATCCGACATTCTCATCTTGTCCAATATACCTATAATTGTCACCTGACTGTAGGGATTGTATTGTCCAGCCATTCATTTTTAGGTTTTCAGAAAAGAGCTTAATTATTCCACATTTTATTGTCAAAAATGTACGTCTGGACTTGTCAAAACTCATTCCAATATCTGTAGAAAATTAAGTAATGGGATTCAATTACTTTTATATGGTGATATTTGGTCCATACAGTTTCAGGTCATTGACAAAAAAAAGATGGGAAATACTTCTGGATCCCTTTCTATGGCCACTATTTTTTGTGAGCAGGTGTGGTAGTGGGTTTAATGAGAGAGGATAAAGAGCAACACTAACAGGCATCACCTTTTTGGTAGTGAATGCTATCAAATTCAATTTGCTCTTTATTAGTCCTAAGGAGCAAAGTGGTATACCAAGTCTTGGTCAGGTATTTAATCCTTTAATGTTCAGATTAATCTGTCAAATATAATATTTGTTTATTCATATTGTTTTAAAATAATTATGCATAATCTTGTAGTTTAGAGATTTTACTGATGTGATTGTTTAGTTTTAGAATGACATTGTAGGGTTGTGGTTAGAGGTTAGATCTGGTTAGTTTCACCAGGTTAAATATTTTGGCCAGATATGGCTGGTTTGAATGCTAAAGGATTAATAGCACTCACTAGTGGTTGTGGGACTTTGACTAACTGTAATACAGTGTTTCCTAAACTTTTTGCGGCAAATTGCACTATCGCCCACATATCGGCCAAAAAATGCTCCATCGCCCACCTATGTAAAAAAAAACCCTGACACCCCCCACCTCCTCAAAATCCCCCAGGACCTCGCTTGTATCATTTGACATACATACTATATCGTAGACTCCTTGCCCTGTTAGTGCCATTTGTACTAAATATGCGTTTGTTCAGACAGATTAACTTCTGGAAACTTGCGCTTTCTTTTATGCTGATTTTCATTTTCTTCAAATGAACCATTGATCAGAACTATCGATGCAAAAATAATCAATGATTGTATTATAAAGGAACAGAATAAAACTTTTTAATGAGAACCATGTGTCTGGTGCGATGTAGCTAGTGCAGATACATTCGGTTTCAAACTTGTCAAATTTAGCTGCAAGTCTCCTTGTTGTGTCACATCCAGTCCAATTCTTTTATAGGAAAGTAAAGTTTCAGCATGATTAAAACCAGATTCAACCAGGTACGAGGTAGGGAAGGCAAGCAAAAGTAGTTTCAGATGTTTTCACAGACTGGGGTAGGAATTCAATATACTCTGATGGCACCACAAACCTTCTTTGCCATTACGGCGATATCGCATTGTGGCATCATTGTCATTTTGTAATTCTATCAATTCCTCCTGAATGTCTTCCTCGCAATCAACTGCATCGACCTCAAACGGATTGCTATACCAATTTGGAATATTCAGCGCAATAACATCTTGAAATTGCTCCACCATGTTATTGTGCAATGATAGTAAATAGGTGCGGTATGTAGTTAAATCCTCATCAACTAATTCATCTTTCAAAAAATCAAGTCGTGGAAATTGATGGAATCGACATTTTGGAATGTTAGTCTTATACAACACCAATTTCGAAATGAAGGTAGTGATAAATGATTTACAATCAACAAGAGTCTTTCTGTTTCCTTGCAATAACTTATTCAAATCATTTAATTTTGTGAATATATCACAAAGAAAGAGATATCGCACCTTGCAGCCATCAATGAAGCGGATATTGGAGTATCTTCAAAGAAAGATATGATTATATGAAACAGTTCAACAAAGCGTAAAATACGGTTTCCTTTTGACAGCAACCGCACTTCGGTATGGTATGAGAGTTTAGTATGGTCCTCATCATTTCTCAGACAGAGTTGATGGAAAATTTAATCAGACAAGGGACTGGACTTGAATTTATTCACACTCTTGATAACTAACTGTAGTGCATCATTTAACCTACTGTTCATATTTTTTGCCACTAAATGTTGCCGGTGTGCCAAGCAATAAACAGTTAGTATCTGGTGGGAAATTTCATGCTTTAGGAGAGATGGAAAAACTCTGTATCTTCCTATCATTGAAGGGGCGCCATCAGACACACAGGCAAGAATTACTGAGTGGGATACTACATTCAAAAAGGAAAGACTTGAGAGTGTAAAAAATAGTTGCACCTTTTGAATCAAGCTGAAATTTCTCTGTGAACAGCATTTCCTCACAAGGTTGAAGGTCTTCGCTGAAATACCAAACATATACTATCATCAAACATTGATTGTCCACAACACTTGACTCATTCACTTGTATAGAAAATTCAGAACACTGGATAATATTAATGAGCTGGTGTTTGACATTCTTGGCCATTTCATTGATGCTTCAAGAAACTGTGTTATTACTGACAGGGATCTTCTTCATAATGTTATCACGTTTTTCATGCATAACGGACGACAAAATCCCTTCGATAACCGGCCAAAGTAATGTTTCTCCAATTGTGTGAGACTTCCGAGACTTAGCAACAAGCAATGCAATGTTGTACGATGTAATCAATATGTCCTTCTCTTGTTTACTAGTACTGTCGGCAAATTTTCTTGGCTGGAGGCATCAGTAAAGTGAAAATGTGAAAACGAATTTCTATGGACAGCATCAGAAAGGCAGCATGATATTCCCAAAGAGAAGAAGTCAATAGAGCAGAGTCAAATGACATGTCTTTACTGGAGCAAGTCCATTTGGCTGCCAGCATTTCAAAAATTAAAGTTTATCGAAAATTTTAAAATTTGGCACATTAATATACCTTTCCAAGCTAAATTGCTGGAGTTATTCAACTTTTTCCAGTAAAATGTTTTTAAAAAGTTATAGAGGTTAGTATAGTCATTCGATCATTTTCACCCAGTCAAGAAATACGATTTCAAAGTTGTCATTTTGTGTGTAACTGCACATTTTGTCAACATCGTGTTTTGATATGAAACCGTAGAATTACGCACGACATATAACCCCTCATAACTTTTTTATTTTTCAGTCTTCAGGAAATTTTTGCAAATTTGAATTCTGACTTCAAACGATTATGCCAAAAGAAAAATTTTGTAGTGGAGTGCGATTTAAGGCCTAGGCCTATTTGGCTGCTATTTTTAGCATGCATGACAGCCATCTCAATGACTGTGAGAAAAATATTCAATTGATAAACAAGTTCGCTTCTTTAATACAAAGGGACATCTCATGTGAGTAGTCAAATCGATAAAAGTGCATCTAGGCCTGCCTAGATATCAGTAAATGCAAACTTAATTTCTAAAAATTCATTGTCACCCACAAAACATTCATATCGCCTGCCAAAATCTCAAATCGCCCACCATTTTCTAGAAATTCACCTATCACCCACCTGTAAGTTGAAATCGCTCACTGGTGGGCGATATCGCCCACTTTGGGAAGCTATGCTGTAATGCCTTGATAGTTCAGCCATGTGGTATATTATCAAATGCCTTCAAGTCCAGTCACACTATGGTTAAGTTCCTGCAATTTTGTACTGTTTTTTCCTGGATCATTTTGTTAATTAGTAGCTACTGTATGCAACCCTACACATCCTTTCCTTCAGCTTGCTCAGGTGTTATAATGTTGTTGGTGGTACAATGATACTGCAAGAACAGAACAGATTGAGGTACCCAGTGTATAATTTGTACAGGATGTTCTAGCAGGCTGTTAGGTTGTAATTTTTATCTGAGGTGATTTGGTTATTCTTGGAGTTGAGGAGAGGCAAATAATTTATTGAGCATTTGCTATTTATATATTGCAGATTTCTATTTTAATTTTTCAACTGTAGTTGAAAGTTATTTCAGCTGGTGCAGTTTGGAGTTCTTGAATCCTGTATCACCAGATTACCTCTCTAGTTTTTGTCTAAGGTCTTACTGATGTTGGATGAAGTTGTTCCCTGTGTTATATTTCATAACTACAACGATCTGTGAGATACTTTTTTGCAGGAATAAAATTATTTTTTGAGTTATGTGCCCATGCTGGTTCAGGCTTTCTGTTTGAGTTTCAACTGTGTGACTTCAGCTCTTTGTGACGCACTAGTAATGTAATAACTGAGACATATATCAAAAGTTTAATGGTTTTGTAAGTTGTTTTCATACTTCTAGACTGTGTGGTCTTCAGATATTTGCTATTTTGTTTACTGCCTCTAATTGTAATTTACTGGGTTATTTACTTATACTGGTGTTGTGATGTCGGTCATTCAAATTAAGGTTCTGGACCTGTTGAAACATATCCCAGATCACTTGTAATGTGTTGACAAGTTTTTGGTGTTCATTTGTTTGTACAGTATAGATATGGATTTCAGTTAAACTGTTGGTGTGTTGTTTGCTGCTAGATTTAGCTGACCGTTCTGTCTGATCACCAGTGGAAATGGGATGATTATTGTCAATGGCTGGCTTTATAGTGCCAGCTGGCTTTGAATCAGATATTTCCGTTAGACGTATCAATTTATATCTAATGACACGTTTTGCTTGTTCATTTAAATGTTTTGGAGAAAAATCTAATTCTGGGTGTTTGGAGTTTCACAAATTTTTAGACTTTGCATAATACCAAACTTTTGGGGATCATATTGTATATATGCTTCATATAAATCTTTAAGATCGTAGATCCATTGTATACAGTGATTGTAGTCACGATTTGGTCAAAGGAGACTTAGAAGTTAGCCATGATGATTTTGTCTAGTCACTGATATTTGTATTTGCTTTTCAAACTAGGCAATGATCTTCTTTAAAAGTTTCGACATAGTTTTGTAAGAATTAAATTTAAAACTGTTCACACAGCTTGGGTAATCTTTCCTTTCAGGTTGTTTTTAAATGTACATATTGAACAGCGTTTGGCTTTTTTGCGAACTGTTTTGAAACATTACATTATTCATTTCGTTACATGTGTATCGTTACAGCGCTGTTTACAAAAATATGTAAAGATTTATGTATCGTTTATATAGATATGCTACAATATGTATAATGTTTAGAACACTTGCGACTGACTATAACGGTCGCCATGTGTGTGGATATATGTAGGTACGTGGCTTAGGTTTATTTATTTATTTATTTTTTTGAGAGAGAGAGAGAGAAAGAGAGAGAGAAGAAGTACATTTTATTCAAAATATAAAAAGGAATATATTTTACAAAAGAAAAAGAAAAAAGGGAGAAAGAAAACATCATTACAGCACTTAGTGTTTCAAATGGTCGCACACCACAAGGTTCAATGGAGCCTAGTGAAGCAAGCCAGCACGCTCGCGGCATTACCACAGGCGATGGCGAGGTTAAGGTGTTGGGAAAGCCAAACACCATGGACATCACCTGACACCTGGATAAGGCGAGCTGTCAATGATGACAAGAACTTCGCCGTTAGCGGCCCATCCCCATCCAAACGTCTCAAACACCACAAGCTACCCCGATACTTCAGCGTTTTGTTCTGTTCGGCTACGGAAGCAGTGACCCTCCCATTTACTGCAACATCCAGGATGTGGGAGGGAGTAATTGTCTCAGACTGTGGCGTCTCAGATGAGGCGCTTACCTTTTACTCAGGGACAGAGGGTAAGACCAGCTGGTCTCTGCCCATCACTTCTGGATAATTCCACCGGCTTCAGAATTGAGAGGATGTTAATCCGAGCCAGGGCCCGCTTAATGATTAAGTTTAGCTCGGTGTGACGAGCGAAACGACAAGCATTTAGGCAGCAAGACAGAACGTGAAAACCTGTGAGATCAAGGGGCCTACCACGACGACATCTCAATTCCATAGACGTCAGCTCCTACTCTGAGTATAATGGAGATGCGGAGCTCATCTAGACTGAGTATGCCTCCAATGTTAGCCATAGTCAGGGCATCAGTCCAGTACCCCTAGTATTTTGCACTAGCAAAAAGTAGGTGACACCCTGAAAATTGATCAGGTTCATGATAAGGAGAGAGTTGAAAGTGGCACCTGAACGCAGACTGTCCCATACTCTCTGCTTGTGGGGATGAGCCGGAAGAAGAGGGTCATGACGTTAATGGTCAAGGGACTAACCAGAAGAGGAAGCGCGAGAGGGCAATGTCCTCAACTGTAACAAGAACTGACAAACCCAGCTCTCTCCACTGTAACAGAGCTTCATCCATCTCCTCGTTGGAATTTGTCCATGTCGGAGTGGAGAGGGTGTTGCCTACTAAAAGGGGAGCAAGCGTGGATGGAGGAAAGGAAACAGGGAAGAGATAGAGATAAGCACTTGCACAGACCTAGGCCCCCAAACCGTTTGGGCAAAGCAACCTGGTCACAGGACTCTGGGGAGAGTTTGTTTTTACCCGCTTAATCTGCGTATGTAAAATCGAAGGCTAACCTGCACTTCTGCATTGTAAAAAAGTGGAAGTAAATTTCCGAGAAGAAAACGGGATAGACTTGATAAAAGTATTACGTATTTAATACCGGATATTTGAGGTTTGACGGGCAACATTTTTTTGTAGTGTTTTTGGTACCGAAACACTTTCAAACTTCGAATATTTGTATATTTTGTGGTATAGAACAGATAAAAAATTTTGTATTCGAAGTTATTTTATGTAAAAAATTGTCGTATTTCGGTAATTTCAACCAATCACTGACGTCTATTGAGGTGAAAACAATTAATGCCGTAACGGTGTCATGGGATCTTGAATAAAATTAGTCCCGCTGTTTGTCAACAACTACCCGTGTTACTCTTATTTATGACATCGTTCGTGCGTTTGCACTGGTTTTAGCTTTAGGGTTTTAGGGTTAGGGTTCGGGTTTTAGAGTTAGGGTTAGTTTTAGGACTACGGTTAGGGTTATGATTATTTTTGCCATAACCTTAACTCATAACCATAACCCTAACCCTAACACCCTAACACCCTAACCCTAAAACCCTAACACCCTAACCCTAACCCTAAACCCTTACTGGGGAATAATGATATAATTAAACAGGGAATAACACACTTGACACCGAACAGCAGTAACTGTATTCAGCTGAATAGACGTCAGTGATTGGTTGAAATTACAGAAATACGATAACTTTAACATGAAATAACTTGCGATGTATAATTTTTTGTTAAGAAGGTTAAGAAGTTGTTTTATATGACACATTCTACCAGTGTCCCAAGTTTGAAAGTGTTTCGTTAAGAAAACAAGTGTTGCCCGTCAAACCCCAAAGATCCTTAATACCTGACGATTTATTATTATTATTATTTGTCTGAAATAAAAGGTTATTGTTAATTTTGTCTCGCAAGTATTTCATTTATTGTTTCTAGCGAAAGAATGCCTATTTATTTATTTGATTTAGACTCTCGGTACTGTGGTTGCCAATTCAAAAGACAATAAAAAAAAAGTGAAAAGGACTGAAAAACAGCATACAGAAAAAAACTCAGTAAAAAGTGTGTTCAAAAGATTTATATGACACGAAAGAGTAAATCATTATTTTCATTTCTTAGAACAACCAAAAATCCGGAATATTGCAACATGCATGGAGAAAAGGAAAAAAAAATTAAATTAAACTTGCAATTGATTAAAGAAAATGTGAAATAATTTTTTGCTGAACCGCTAAATTACGGGGACGTAGTCACACCAATACCGGTTGTCAAGTGGTCGGTTGGGGGACTCTCACCGACATCAATATCACATAACAGTCCTTTTTTTTTTCAGTTGTTTATAACTTGAAGCAAATGATAATAACTCTTCACGTAGTGCTACGGTGTCCATTTCAGGAACTGCATTAGCAATTACACTTAGATCAACATTTTGTGGAGCTGTCAGTTTGTCATCGAATCTGGTTGGGTCGAAGCAAGAGATTTGTTTATAAAGTTTTTCATGAGGCGCAAATCTACTTCTGATGCTTGTTAGAACAGGAAACTTCAAATTGTTTTTTTTTTCTGGTCTGTTGCTGATGTAAATTTGTTGAAAAGTTTTTGAATTA
>NC_068987.1:56965810-56969152 GCF_001194135.2 Octopus bimaculoides | reverse complement strand
TTAAAGAAGACTAAGAGAAAAAGATGTTTTCCACATGGAATAACTTAGGGATTTCTTTTTTTTTTAAAGAAGACTAAGAGAAAAAGATGTTTTATATGACACATTCTACCAGTGTTCCAAGTTTCAAAGTGTTTCGTTAATGAAAAATGTGGCCCCCGTTTTAAAAAAGATCCCCTGTTTTTGTTTTTATTTGGTTTTCCCAAACCATAATCTTTTTATAAGAATCACTAAAAAAAAATATAGAAAGTTCGATAAGCAAGCCAAAAAGACTCACTGTTGGAACACACACTCTGCTTGTGTTACTAATTACTAGATTTAGAACATGTGCATCACACTAAGTGTGGATATGCTTTGGGCAAGCTTCTTACATAAATGCCCGAAGGTCAGAATATATTCTACTCATATTGAGAGCTCTGTCAAATGAATCTCCAATGCACTGTTCTAGAGTCAGATTTATCTCTGCAAGAGAATCACTTAGCAAGGTGTGTAAGCTTCTACCACTTGAGTTCTCTACATTTACCAGACAAACCAGTCTTTCCTTTACTCGCTAAGAACAATGGCACGTCGATCATGAGTAAAGACATCTTAGGTAGAATCAATTTGCACTGAAAACATACCCGCATTTTTAACCCCCTTGACAAATTCTTTTTTAATCATGCAAACAATGTTAAATATTTTTGTCACAGTTGTTTTACTAAGGATGGTTATGAATTTTCCATGCCCTTTTTGGAATGGTCGCCGTTCTTTAACCTTTTTAAACAACTTTTTGTAAGTGCTCATGCAGATCTGGATTGTATTCTGCAAGAAGTATTACAGCCTCTAGAAAATTACCATGATTGTCAAGATTGTCTTCATCAAATACATTTGCTACAGCTTCTTTATGTTTGCTGTGGTAAGGTAGAAAACGATATCAGTTATGTGGTAAGGTAGAAAACATTCAATTACACACTTTACAACACAGTGAAGCTGAAGCACTTGCTGTCATTTTAACGAAAGTTGTTCTTTTAAAAGGCTGTGCCTAATAAACCTTTCACTGGAATCCATGAAGTTAACTTCTGTAGAAAGTTTGTGACAGTGGCTCTTTTCGTGCTCAAGTAGTCTTAGTGTGACATGCCTCCTTTCGGAACAGCCTTGGATCATCTGTGTGTTTTGACGTTTCTCTAGTGCATACATCAAACAGAAAGAACAATACAAAGTCTTTTTATCATCATTGTATGTCACCCATTTCATGTTAATCTGCATTCCCTGAATGCCTTGCCGATAGTAAATTCCAATGCTGGTGAATGGTATGTTTATTACAGGCTGATTTGGATGAAACTTCCAAAACATCTATTTTGAAACATCAGATTTGTAAAAGGTTGATTGTTGCAATAGAGACATTAGTCTCTCTCTATCACCTTTCAACAAAATTATATATTAAGGAAACAGTAGAACAATTAGTAACATAATAAAAATAAGTTTTACTTTTGGTGATGCTTGGCTTTACGGATCCTGGGTTATTTCAACCTGGCAGCCGCTGGTTACATTGTAATCGGCATCTGGATATTAAGAGTTTCGTTGAGGCATCTCAGAGGAGCAAGATGTTGTCACGTCGAAGGCATCGCGCTAAAGAGCGGGTTAGAAAGCGCGCGAAGCGCTTTAAGTACTGGTTTTACTACGCATGCGCACTCGAGGGGCTTCTGGGAAGGCAAGTCCCTTGCGCATGCGTAGATTGTACTTCTTTAATGGCGACCATAATTTCGCGCCACTGCATATTTTTATATAAAATATTTGCTTTTTATAAATTTAGCTTCTGAGATCTTAGCCACTGATTTATCTTCATATTTTGCAGCTTTAACAGGTGGCTCATCAAAATTTTGAGTTTTACTTGAATGAGCTGGTTCAAGAAAATCAACATTAATATCAAAATTTGTTTTTAAAACTTGACGATGTGCTTTCTACTTCTGAATAACCGTTGTCTACAATTTTGACTTGCAAGTACACGTTCACTTAACTAAGTTTATACTCGGGCTAAGCCGAAGCAACCCGAGTGCCGGAGTCGCCACTGATACACACATACATGTATTATGTACGGTTTCAAATTCTGGCATAAGGCCAGTAATTTTGGGGGAAGGGGCTAGTCGATTAGAGACTATCCAGCATTGGAACTGGTGACAACTCCCCCCACTGCCATGGATTATAATCAAACCATTCTCTCTCTCTTTTTTAAAAAATTCTAGTCATAGACATTACTGGTTTTTTTCATTTGTTATACCTGACGAATACATATTTTAATTGGATTTTTGATTATATTTCTCCTCCCTTTCTCGACAAAATGAACTACAATAATATTAATGATGAGTAATCCTTCACTATTATATCTGTTTAACCTCTCCATCTCTGATGATGGAATACTCGAGGTATGGAAACTTCGTCCGGGACGATGTTCCAATAACTTGGATATTCTAGAAACAGCTGATAGTGACTATGTTTACCTTTTTATTATATATCTAAATTAAATGTCCTTGTGAAGTCTCCAAAGGGTTGCTCTTCTCATTTCTATTTTAATCTATACCTATCTACTAAAGGAGAAGCCACTCCTAGCCGCTTCAGAAAGGCAGTCTGAGCATTACATGTTCAACTGCAGTTCAAACTGGAATTTTAGTGACATACCAAATTGTGCACTCAGAGAGCATACCTATTAGTTTGAATCACCTGATGAAAATTCCTGGCATACTATATATAAATGTTCATGTGTGTGTGTGTGTCCCAATCCCCCAAATCAGAAAATTTCCAACGCCTACTTCCTGAAACTACCACACCTCAGCAACAATACAACCGGTGTTATCTGCAAGATTAACTGTGGGAAAGGGTCAAATTAAAAGTTGACTTACTTATGACCCAAACCATAGAATCAGTAATCTGCGGATAAAAGAAAAAGGGGGCCAGCAATTAGCAACTGGTTTGAGTTCAATGAGTTTTAATAGTATGTGACCCGATTCTTCCTCGCACTCTTGTCGACCCATCCCTACATAGATAATTTATAATACACATTCTGCGGCACCAATTTTCTATACATTTACACGCACAAGTAATAGACACGCCAACAAAATAGATATATCCTTTTTGTATTTCTCTTGTTCTTTAAAGTGTAGGGAAGTGGTTATACACCATTAGGTGTATACCCGCTTCCGTACATTAAATTTCTTGAAGAAACAACGGAACGCAGATTCTGAACTATCAACACAACAATATTTATTTACAGAGGAAATAGGCAGCACTTCGCCCTTTGGTTGCTGAGACGCCGTCAATGATGTTGAGTGGTTATTTGTCTCGCTCCAGAGTTGGAATGTTGGAGATAGG
>NC_068987.1:56965277-56965717 GCF_001194135.2 Octopus bimaculoides | reverse complement strand
GAATGTTGGAGAGAGGTGCTTCGACGTCTGGGCCCTTCGTCGGCCGGCGAGAAAGAGAATGAAAAACCGCGCGAAGCTTGGATATCGATGACTACGCATGCGTATGAGACTCTTCCTGTATTCCTACCGGAACTAGTCCCTGCGCATGCGTGGATAGAAACTCCGAAAATGTCTGCTATTAAGGCGTTACTACATGGCTCCCCCTCGAGTGCCAAAAGCACGAAAATAGAAAATTTGGATGGACGCCTGAGTCAAGATGACCACCGAAACCACCCACAAGATGTGGCACAAACACACACAAAGAAAAATCAAAGAAATGAATATACACTTGTGAGATACATGCATGCAATGTACAAAAGAATTGACAATGACAAAACAACCGTGATGACAACTGTCCAGGAAACTGGAATCACGCGATGTAAAAATCTGATTTTTTTGTT
>NC_068987.1:56962087-56964945 GCF_001194135.2 Octopus bimaculoides | reverse complement strand
GGGCACGTCGTACACGAAAGTTGAGGGTTTGTCAAGGTACGCTTTTTCAGACGGTCGACAGACACAATCTCTGTACGACCATTAGCGTCGACCTTGAAGAAATTCAACCCAAGACTGCAGGTTGGGCGAAGCGTGTAAGGCAGCCTTAAATTGCCTATGAAAACGCTCAACCATCCCATTAGAAGCGGGATGGTAGCTGGTGGTGCGTATCAGGAGAGAGAAATTTGACAGGGCGTCTATTTGAGAGGTGCCGTTGAGTGGCATTGCTGGAAAATGCTGTCATGAATTCGGAGCTGCGAGCGAAAATGACCAAAAGATCCCGTGCAAATGAAGATAAGCCAGTAACTCTTCCATTCTCCGGCCGAGAGAAACTGAGAGGTGACGAAATATGCCGAACTGGGAACAAGTAAGCATCAACAAATGTTATGTACTCACTGAAATGTAACTGTGCATTTTATTGCTATTTTCAGCAAGTAGAGGACGCTGTGTAAGAATGCATTGACGTCTCGTGAAACATATAGGAAACTGCTCAAAAAGTTGTTAGGATGAAATAACCGTGAAGTTTTTGTGTGAAAAACCACAAAGGTCTCAGCCGTAAAGAAGTCTTCGGTTATAGGCTCTGGAAGTCATTGACAAAATGAAAAACTTTAACGTAGGAAAATTTATTTAGCTTTTCACTTGTGATGGATGAGAATGTAGAGGCAATCCTGAAGTTGAACGTCGCGAAACATACGAATTCATTGGCTGTTGAAACGAGGTCTGTAGATCTTTTAGCTTGGGGTACCAATTGTAGTATTATTGGTCGGCAGATCAGAATTTCCGGCTGCAGTTGTTCTTTATTCGGGGTCATCAATTGTAGGGAAGTACCGTGTGATGACCAAGAGAAAGTCCTGCAGCTGTGGAATAAGCTGATGCGAGTGATTGTGTGCATTCTCATTCTGTGACGAGCATGTTGAGTGGTGACGGCTCGTGTAGTATTGTCGGTCGGTAGCTCAGAATTTCGGCTGCTGTTGTTCTTACTCGGGGTCACCAATTGTAGGGAAGTGGTTATACACCATTAGGTGTATACCCGCTTCCGTTCATTAAATTTCTTGAAGAAACAACGGAACGCAGATTCTGAACTATCAACACAACAATATTTATTTACAGAGGAAATAGGCAGCACTTCGCCCTTTGGTTGCTGAGACGCCGTCAATGATGTTGAGTGGTTATTTGTCTCGCTCCAGAGTTGGAATGTTGGAGAGAGGTGCTTCGACGTCTGGGCCCTTCGTCGGCCGGCGAGAAAGAGAATGAAAAACCGCGCGAAGCTTGGATATCGATGACTACGCATGCGCATGAGACTCTTCCTGTATTCCTACCTGAACTAGTCCCTGCGCATGCGTGGATAGAAACTCCGAAAATGTCGTCTGCTATTTAGGCGTCACTACAAAAGTATTTCCAAAAATATTAAACCCAATTTAAAATTTCTAAGTTAACATAGATTTATTTCATACAGTGATCTTTTATATTAAATTTTGTATTTTTATCACATTTTATACCGTAATGATTTTTCACATTTTTGGATCTGTTTGAATTTTTATCGCTGGTTCTTTTTATATCAGAAACTTTTCAATTATGTATAGGCTATAATGTTGGATTCCGTCGAAATATTAAGCGGCTTTGTTTACGATGCTTTATGTCGTTGGTGTACGTTCGAATCTGCGTCCGTGAGTTTCCAGTCGAATTAGGACAAGGATAGGGAAAATTTTAGTATCTCAACCTGAAAATTAATGTTATATTTATAAATATACAATTTACATTGACAGATACACATTTGAAAATTGGCTTCGTTTCAGTGATCCTTTTCAACTAACGGTCTTTTTAAGAACCGGTGATATACATAAAATTAAAATATAATTTTAAAATCATATTATGTAAAATTGAAGAGAACCTTAAATCAAAATTAACTTTAATTAGAAGGAAGAAAACATGTATACCCAGAGTAAATTAATTAATGGTAAAATAAATTTAATTAAAAAATACAAGTCGCTTTATAATAAAAAAAAAATATTCAGTGAGATTTATTTCTGGCAATTGACTCGTCATTTATATCTTTATTACCGAAGAATTCTATTAGCCGGAGGTGGCCATAGTTCAATGAGATTAGGAGTGGGTGTCGGGGTAAATTTGAAACCTTTCAGTAGGAGATTCATCTCATTCTTGTTGAGGTTTCTATTTCACAAATTTGTGATCTTCGGATCTACATCTTCAGTGTGCTCATTGAAATGTTCTGTTGTGTCGGGTCTGGTGCGCGATTGTGATATTTTCTCCCTAAAAAAGGAATTTATTATTGTGTTTATCACTGATTAGGAAAGATATGTAATGTAGCTACATGGCAAAGTAATTTGTGAAAAAGATCTTTTTTTAATTCTCCATGCAAGCAAGAAAAAGAAAAATAAACCCTACAAAAGGATGAAAGATACTAAAAACAATATATTTAAGCTGTCCCTGCTTTATTATATAATTTGTATCCTACAGAATGGCTTCCAGCTAAATATACAATATACTTACAAAACTCATTTATGAGGTTTGATTAAATGTAGATAGAGAATAGGTTGAATTATAAGCAGTGCAAAATTATTTTTTTAATATTTTGACTTTATTTTCCTAATTTGTGAATATTGTACTAATATTTGATGTTTGTTGATGCAAAACATTGAATGACATAGCATATGGGACTTGGCTGTACAGTGTAAAGGATTATACATTTTCATAGGAGTTTGAACTTTGAACTCTTTTTTATTTTTCTGTAATGACCGCACCCACCCCCTTTGTCTTATTTCTTCCTTCCTACTTTCTAAAACTTTGAAAGGTCACCA
>NC_068987.1:56959831-56961036 GCF_001194135.2 Octopus bimaculoides | reverse complement strand
TATATATATATATATACATACACACACATACATATGTGTGTGTGTGTGTGTGTGAACACTTTGAAGGGAAGGTAATATTCTTTAAGCGAGACGTCTATAGTTACCACTTGGCATTGGGACTGGGGTTGTTTGAATGTATGTTTTCGATTATACTGTGTGGTCTGGAAGCGAAGTTATCTTGACAGGTGTAACTGACTCCGTCGTTATTTGTATTGAAGAGTTTTGTTTTATTAGTGTATTAGTGTTTAATGACATCTTCCTAAAAGTAGTGAGCGTTATTGGGGTTATGTTCGTATTAAATTGTTGATTCAATCCATATTATCTTCCTCTTTGTGGTTCAGCCATAATGTATACGCATAGTCGGGTACCCTTTGTATACTAGCTTTTCGTTGAAGCTGTTTCTTATCGGTGAACATCGTAATAAGGATGACCTAATTTAAGATTCCCTGTCTAAGAATATATCAGAGTCTCTCTTATTCTGGATGTAACATATCTAAATATGACTGGAGGGGTTAAAATTTTTGTGTATGAATGTGGTTTCCTCTTTCAGCTTTGAGTTCGCGTTTATTCTTGGTGTGAACTTGTTTTCAGTTAGAGCTGATTCTGTTGCAGCGACGACGAACAAAAATGCAACGATTAGTGACAACTGTTATTACTCCACTCCAGGTTTTTGCTGCAGTCCCATCCCATTCCTAAATTACTGGTTGAGGCAATGCTATGGGGATTGACCGAACAAATTGTGATCATAAGTCTTATTACCCTCTTAAAATCCACGTCAAGAAATTTGATAAAATTGTCCCTGGGACAGCGAAGAAGTGAGCAATCATTTTCTCAGCTTTACTACTACCACCACTACTACTACTGCTACTGCTGCTGTTGCTGCTGCTGCCGCTACTACTACTACTACTACTACTACTACTACTACTACTACTACTACTTTATTAGACAGAACAACTAAACCTTACTGGCCTTGCTCCTCGCTGACATTTTCCTTACCACTCCCACCTCATATATGACTCCGTTTACCTCCTCAGCCCATAAATATTCTTAGTGACTTAACCTCAGCATAGCAACATATTTCAAATGTTTCGCTGAGGACATAGATAAAAATAAACTTCTAAGACAGATACTCTCTTAATAGTGGGAATATATTTTTGAACAAAAAGTGGGAATATATTTCTGAACAAAAAGTGTTTGTCTACGTA
>NC_068987.1:56956550-56959586 GCF_001194135.2 Octopus bimaculoides | reverse complement strand
TTTATTACTGTTACTTTTTTTTCCTGTGACTTTATTACCAGTCACCGCTGGGTCACTGCCTTGAAGAATGTTTAGTCGAATGTATCGACCTCAGAACGTATTTTTTTATAGCCTGGTACTTAATCTATCGGTATCTTTTGTCGAACTGTTAAAGGGACGTACACACAGCAGCACCGATTGTCAAACGGTAGTGGTGGACGCACACACACACACACACACACGTTGGGTTTCTTTCAGTTTTCATCTACCAAATCCACTCACAAGGCTTTGGTCGGCTCGAGGCTATTGTAGAAGACACTTATCCAAGGGGCCACTCAGTGGGACTGAACCTTGAACCATGTGGTTGGAAGCAAGCTTCTTACCACGTAACCACGCTTGCGCCTAAAATGATGAAAAAAAAAAAAAAAAAAAAAAAAAAAAAAAGAAAAAAACTCACAAAAAAATGAGTAATTGGATACCTTCAGAATCGAGAAACCTATCAACATCAATAATTACGGACACCAAACCCATAGTATTGAGTCCAAAGGTAGAATATCTACAGGTCCCTTCAGTATTACACAAACAAGCTATTACCAAATAAACGTTATGATGAAACAGCAATATTAAAAACGAAACTCAATCTGCACCTTTTATTTTAGAATTACCAAACAAACAAGCAATATTCGTAGCCACTTTAACATGGCTGTCCGTTCGAACGGACTCTACTGCGATTTTTTAATCCCAAGAGGACATCTCTTCTAGCTGATTAACGATGCACAGCTGCATCCGATAAATTGCGAGCAGAAGATCGAATCTCTACCACCTTCTAGCAACGGGACCAACAGCTCAGCCTGGTTTCGGGCTATTTCTGCCACCCCCTCAGCATTGGACACCTCGCCTGCTAGAGATGGTTGCAGCTCGGTTCTGCTCGCAATATATATATTTCAAGCGAACACACAGTCGCTTATTTTGCAACAGTCAAAAATGCTAGTTCTAAAATCTCTCTGAGAGACCAACTCAGTAGTTGTACTGACAAGTAATATTCGTAGCCTCCTTAACATGACTGTCCGTTCGAACGGACTCTGCTGCGATTTTTTAACCTCAAGAGGACATCTCTTCCCCCATTCGCAATTTATCGGATGCAGCTGTGCATCGTTAACCAGCTAGAGGAGGTGCTTCTTGGGGTTAAAAAATCGCGGTAGAGTCCGTTCGAACGGACAGTCATGTTAAGGAGGTTACGAATATTATTTGTCAATACAACTACTGCGTTGATCTTTTAGAGAGATTTTAGAACTAGCATTTTTGCTTGTACCAAACAAACATTTAAAACAATTTCAGAATAGATACAAGTTCAGACATAACAAGCGAAATTGCTCCAGTATGTACAGAAGCAAATACTTGTTCTACCACACAGCCCACCACAGTTCTATCAAGGGAATGCGTCATACACACCAAAGTCAGTTCCTTAATTTGTTTGACTGTCCAAAGGATCTATAGCGAAATGAAATGTAGTTCTTACGTCGAGGTTACCAATAAAGATTTTATTTGCCGGCAGTAGTCAGTGACACAAACTTAGTTGTAATCGTAGTAAGTTACAATGACAATGTTGTTTCCCGTGCGCTCTTAGTGTGTGTTGGAAGCTGTACGTGGAAGCTAGGTTAACGGTCTGCTGTCAGAGAGGAGAAAAAGGTAAGAATTGCGTTGTCCCTTTTCATTCGACCAAAAGATGTTTTCGGTTAGCCGGTCGGAAACAGTAGAAAGAGAAAGCAAACCTTTCATTCGGTTACAAAAGGTTTGGCCAAGAAGTAGGTCAAACTTAAAGATTGACCTTTCCACGACCACCGAAGGTCTCGGAGGTCAGATTATTCTCATCGAGAATAATCTGACCTCCGACATAAAGGATTAGACATTCTTCTGACAAGCAACAGGTCTGTGGATTTGGTTTCAAATCTAAGTTAAGCAGAGGAGAACGATCTCCAACAGATCTATAAGAAAAAGAAGTGACAAAATTCTTTTCTTAGATCAAACCAGGACACTAAAGTTGAGTTAACAGCCCCGTCTCATATATCAGAAGTACGAGAGACCACGGAGCACATAACAAGCTTCAAGATATATAGACCAAGCCATCAATCTAGAAAGAATAGTGGAGTAACTCTGAAGGCCTCGATGACAGATTATTCCTTCTTTATGCCAACAGTATATATAGGTTACTGATCGTTCTCGTGGCACAGAAGAAAAACATACCACCATTGATAAACCTCTAGAGAGAGCTTCATTCTTCGTCGTGTCTGTTTTGAAGAGACTTTGACAATTATGCAACATTTATGCCAACGTCGTACTTCTGGGTATTTTGGCGCTAATCACTGCCACCCAAGACGACTTCAAACACCAACTAGCAATTCGGTCCACACACGCAAGCATAATACATTAGACGCTTTGTTCACCAATAATACACACTTGGTTAACAACATCGAAATAAGCCTTTCTTTGTCAGGCCATAAACTCAATGAATTTTAAATTATAATATAAAAAAGGATTTCCCAATGATAAACTACAAAGTAAAAATTCTCGTTTTCGCAGAGAACCTCCTCAAATCGGGGAGACAACTGAGAATTAGCTGTTAATTGGTATTATAAATCTCGGACAACTCATCATAGAGAAGAAAATTTCTGTGCAAAAATATTCTGTAAGAAACTATGAAGGAAATATTAAAAATACTGACATAGAAGTAGCTGTTTTGTAGATGCTTGTTTCTCTGAACATTTTCACAGACTCTCATCAACCGGCTAAGCTCAGTGGTACAGTATTAAGAATATTTACTATGAGTAGAGACACAATAGTGATGTTGACTCAACATTCTGGTAACGCAATATTTTGAGAAGGTCGACTAATGTCCACAATTTTTGTCTCTTACCTACCCAGGCCTTACCTACCAACTGGAAAGACTACAGAAAGTATTTACCTTCGTCTCCAGAAAAAAAAAAAGAAAAAAGTTTTCAGAGACTTCATCTATCATGAATACCGGCATACGTTGTCTCTGTTATTTAGATTTTGATA
>NC_068987.1:56955359-56956460 GCF_001194135.2 Octopus bimaculoides | reverse complement strand
AAAAAAAAAAAAAAAAAAAAAAGGAAATCATTGTCTTCATCCTTTCGGAGCTAATAATAAGAATGAAAAAAATAAGAATTAAAAATAAAAACGCACCAATCAAAGGTAGTAACGGATTAGCGGTTCTGGAAATACGTTGGACCAGATACCTTTCTGTATTTCTTTCGGCTCTTTGCACTTTGAGTTCAAATCTTGCCATAGCTTACTTATTTAACCATGGACTGATTTTGACGCCTAAGTGACTTCAGCGAAGTCACTTCTGTTGCTAGCATTCAATCTTGGTTTCCGGTTTGAGGAGACCTTTTTTTCCGTTTTCCCCCAGTCTCGGAGATTCTTTAATGGGTTATGGGCACTGCCTGCCCTAACTCTACTTGCGCCTGCGTTAAAATCGTTGCGTCGGTAGGCTGCGTAAGTTCCTGGCTGTTACACCTAGAGTACAGATGTGTACTCTCGTCTACCGAAAGGTAGACCAACTGTATTAAGTGATAAAATAATAAAACTACCATCTAACAAGGTATCACCAATATTTTGTCAACCCTTGTCACATAGAACAGGGTTTATTCTTAAGGTTTTCGACAAAATTTTGTATTTTAGAAGCGGTATTTCGTCTGTCTTTATGTTCTGAGTTCAAATTCCGCCGAGGTCACCTTTGCCTTTCATCCATCTCGGATCTATTCAATTAGATGTACAGATTATTTAACTAAATTTTTTAAAACTAAACACTTTCAAACTTCCGACACTGGTAGAATGTGTCACATAGAACAGGGTTTACTCTTAACGTTTTTGACAAAATTTTGTATTTTAGAAGTTATTTCGTCAGCAGTTACAGAGTGACTGTAGTTGAGCGTCGGAATGCTAGTTGTGACCGGTTACCTGGTACGGAATATTCTATGAAAGTTACACAAGGAAATTGGTCTGTTGATCGTGAGTGGAAACATCCACTCTAACAGAGTCGATAAAACCGAGTGTGTTGATATTGGTGTGTCCCTGGTGGTGGGGTTGTTGGCGCACGACATTGTGGTAGACAGTACATTGATGGTGAAAACGTCGGCGCAGGAACTGTAATATAGCTGTGTTCTGTATGTGTGGTGGTAATGATAA
>NC_068987.1:56952852-56954728 GCF_001194135.2 Octopus bimaculoides | reverse complement strand
ACAATTGGAAAGTCGTGTTGACTATAGTTGGAGATGTTGGTGGTCATCGTTGCTTGGTAGTTCAGTCTCCATGGCCGCATTTGTTCTTTAGTCGGGGTTCACCAGTTATAGGTTGGTAGTCCAGAATCCATGCTGCGTTTGTTTCTTCGTCGGGGTCACCACTTTATAAGAAAGTGGGTTATATGAACTTTTTAAGTTGGCTGCGTGTTTGAATCACGTCGGGGGTCACCACTTTATAAGAAGTGGGTTATTGTAGCTCAGCGGGCTGCGTGTTCGAATCACGTCGGGGGTCACCACTTTATAGGAAAGTGGGTTATACATCATTAGATGTATACCTGACTTTCCTATGTAAAATTAAAAATATAACGAAACGCTGAACTCCAGACTATCAACTTAAACAACATTTATTCAGGTGGTAAATATATACATCTTTAGCTCTTGTTTGTTGTTACAGCTTCTGTGTGTATGAGCATGGTTGTTGGGACGTTGGTATGTAGATGTAAGCGAGCTGTCGAGCGTAAGTTCGAAAGATGGAGAGAGACAGCTAAACACGTCCATGCTCAATCGCTGGCCAGCAAGAAAGAGACAGAATGAAGCGGGAAAGCATGCTTGTTGAATTCCACGCATGCATGAGACTACGCATGCGCACGGCGTTACTACAAGGCTAAATAACAACAGCATTATGGTCAATTTCTATTCAAAAACATGGAGGGGAAATGCCTCTCTCTCACTATCGTTATGTATATATATAGTTTGTAAAAAACATATATCCAGAAGAAGCACACTCTAAGATGTAGAGCAGTCCCCTATATAAATATATATATATATATACAGTGGGGGGAAACAAATATTCGTACATGTCAAAATTCTTTATTTATTTAATTTCTAATAAATGGGATATACCAATACTATATTTGCATACACATGCATAAACTAAGATTATGCAAAAGAAACTAATAAATTATAGTAACTAATGAATTTATATACAATTATAAATATTTAGGGGTGAAAAAAGTATTCGTACAGAACATAAATAACTGATAATTCTGATTTAATACTTCGTAGCATAACCATTGTTCAGTTCCACTTCAACCAATCTCTTCTTGTAGTTCTTAATCAATGACTCGCATGTTATTTTAGGAATTTTTTCCCATTCTTCTTGACAAATTTTCTTCAAATCTGGAATGCACGTTGGGGCTCTTGAATGAATTTTAATTTTCAAATAACGCCACAAATTTTCAATGGGGTTCAAGTCAGGTGACTGGCTTGGCCATTCTTATAATTTTATATTGTGATTGACAATCCATTTTTTGGTAGACTTCGCCGTGTGCTTAGAGTCATTATCCTGTTGTAAAACCCACCCTTCACAAAGCTGGAAGTTTTTTTTACAGAGTCCAATAAATTATTGTTCAAAATATTTTGGTACATCTCTGCATTCATTCTACCATTTATAACATGTAAATTGCCAGTGCCATTTGCAGAGAAACACCCCCACACCATGATGTTGCCACCTTCAAACTTTACAGTAGGAATTGTGTTTTTTCAGCAAATAGGCGGTACCATCTTTCCTCCAAACATGGCTACGCGAATTTCGTCCATACAATTCAATTTTCCACTCGTCTGTCCATAAAACATTTTCCCAGAATGTATCAGATTTATCTTTATGTTCTTAAACAAATTTTCAACGGGCATCTCTATGCCTTTTAGTCAACAGCGGAGTTTTTCTAGGAGAGCGTGTCTTCAGTTCATTCCTATGAAGTTCATTACTGATTGTTTGTAGTGTAACACTAGTCCCTGAAGCTAACAAATCTTCTTGCAACTCCTTTCTGGTGATCATTGCGTTTTTTTCGATACTTCATTTCATTTTTCTTAAAGA
>NC_068987.1:56950774-56951867 GCF_001194135.2 Octopus bimaculoides | reverse complement strand
TACACTTCCGCAGTTAACTGGTAGTACCTGTGCATACGCAGTCACGCATATTCAAACACAATAACACACTTACGTGTGTGTGTGTGTGTGTTTGCATACAAATACCGACACATAAGCTCTTATCTCACATTCATAAACACTGGCATGCACTTGTGTATACATACATACATACATGCATGCATACATACATGCATGCATGCATAGATACAAGATTTATCTCTGCAGACGGCGCGACATGCTCATTATACTATCTTATACACTTGCGCACGCAAACTTGAACGGGTAAATACTGATGCATATAACGTGTGTGTGTATGTGAGAGAGAGAGAGAGAGAGAGAGAGAGAGAGAGAGAGAGTGTTGATGTATATGTATGTATGTATGTGTAAGTGAAAGGAGGGAGAAGAGAGAACATGGAAAAAAGAAAGAGAAAGTGAAATAAAATTGCATTGTTGACAAGTAACTTCGGCCTGTCTATAAACGTACACACACAAATTCTTTCTTTCTCTTTTCACACTCACAAACACACAAATACAGCTAGACGTGCATACCTACATACATACATACATACATACATATACGCATATGAACATTCATACGCAGCGAAACATACATGCACACTTATACGTGCTTAGATATATACATACATACGTGTGTGTGGGTGTTATGCTATGTGATTAGTTTGTATCTACAAGCGAAAAAAAATGTAGTTAACACAGGCGTGTAATTAATATATTTGGTATGTAATATTTGTTTATCTGCATAATTGTTTCTCTCCTTGGTTCCCAACTACATGGTCCCGGGTTCAGATTCACTGGGTGACTCAGGGGCTAACGCAAGGAAGTGGTGGCTGAGGGGCACGTGTCCCTCCCGCCACTCAAGAAAAGAAGTGTCCCCTTCTAAATAATGTTATTACGCCCTTTTCTCCTGGAATTTTTCCTCTTCTAACCTTGTGCCCTCGTTCGAAAAATTAATGGGACCGAGCTTGTGGCTCCTTGAACAACTTTGGGCCGACCAGAGCCGTGTAAGTGGATTTGGTAGATGGAAACTGAAAGAAGCTCGTCATGTGTGTGTGAATATATATATATATATATA
>NC_068987.1:56946948-56949448 GCF_001194135.2 Octopus bimaculoides | reverse complement strand
GCCTGCGGGGTGGGGGTGGGGGCAACCAAAGCTTTGTGAGTTGGGAGACAGAAACAGAAAGAAGCCCGTCGTATATATGTAACACACACACAGTTCACAAATGAGATCCAGATATTCTCCGTATATTAATATGGATCGCCGAGCCCCCAGAAACAGCTGTTGGACATATAATATCTTTCTTCCATCCCTTTAATTTTCTCTGTCGTCTGTACTCTGTGTAAGTTAGAACTATTAACATAAATATCTATATATTTATACATATAAATTCATCATACGAAAGTTTCCACCTTTTGTTTTCTCTCGTTTTGCATGTCTACATATAAACATATTTTGTATTTTATCTATTTAATATATTTGATGTGTATAATTTGTCTATCCGCATAATTGTTTCTCTCCTTGTGTGTGTGTTTGTGTCTTGTATTTGTTCCCTCCACCTACCACTTTACAATCGGCGTTGGTGTGTTTAGGTACCCGTGGTCCAGCGGTTCGGCAAAAAGAACTAATAGAATAAGTAACAGGCTTTAAAAAAACAGTAATTCGTTCGACTGAAATTCTTCAAGACAATGCTGAAACAAGTAAAAGATAAAAGACAAAAATAACGCACACACACACACGTGTCCTGGAAGAATCATTATGCTAATAATAATAATAATAAACATAACGCACTGGTTCAATAGGATTTCTTTAATGTTAATCAATCTAACCAACAAATTAATCGATCGTTTGTTCAAGGTGTTGATTAAACAATCAGTCAGTTGCTTGTTTGGCAAAGTTCTTTCGTTGCTATTCGCGAACTCATGAGTGAGATGTTCATTACTATGAACCTCCTAAGACAAGATTTGTTTCAACACACGAATTCACACCAAGAATTTTGCAGACCAAATACAAAAACGAAGTATCACGCATATGTGCATTTATACGCGCGCGCGCGAATGTGTGCGAAATATACAGACACGTCACACACACACACACACTCACACGCACATACATATATATATATATACATACACATGCACATGCACTTGCATACGTAGAGCCAGAATTTACTACAACTTTTTCTTCATTTTCTCTCATTTTGTATGCAGATATTTGCGTGTGTCCGTACGGGTACGCATGATAGTTATGTACAGTATATGTCTATGTGCGACTATACCTATGTTTATCTCTATATGTCTTTCTTATCTGTGTGACGTCGGGTACGTCTAGTGGCCGTGCGTTTCCGTGGAGTTGAGTTCGTTTGCATGAATGTGTTTCCATATGCATAATGTTTTAATTTAAATTCACTCATTTATTTGGAATTCATTTTACACTTTCTGTCACGTCCTTCGGTTTCTTTTCTTTTTTTCTTCTTTTTTAACTGTGGATATTCATTTGGGTGCAAGCGTACATGTATCTATGCGCATATTTGCTTTCATTAGCTTGCCTCAATGTGCACTTATATGCATTCATGTGTATGTATGTTGTAACTATACAGGCAAACCCCGCCGACTTACGTTGTTTCGAGTTACGTCTTTTTCGCCTCCGCATCGTCTTTTTTTTAAAGAAACGGAGGAAAAACAAAAATAAACTTCAACTGTATTCGATTTATACGACTTCACGTCGGTCTCATAGAACATTTAAAAGCATAACAATTACAAAAAGAAAAACCAACATTGAAGTGGAAAAAAATCAAACAATATACACGTGAAAATATATACAAACCATTTATTTATAATTATATATTGCATAATATATCAGCATGGGAGTGCGTGCACCAGATATACACATGCATATGTTATGCATTTGGGTGTGCATGATTCAATGTAACTGTATTAGCAGATAATTATGTATGTATCTGTGCATAGAACTGTATATGTGTATGCAAAATTTTTCCACGGAATATTTATAATGATCAAATGAATTTTTTAATTTCGTGTGCCGGTAATTTTCCAGACAGTTCTAGGATGTTCGCTATATATATATATTCTTTTGCTGTATATAAATATAACATCTTATTTATTTATTGTCTATTTTGCTAAGTGTAATTGCGCAAATCTTTTAAGCTCTTGCGTTACTCTTATTTAGATTCATGTATTGCACTCTATCTCCCGTATGTAAAACTCAACTTACTTGCGTGCACACACACACACACACACACACATACATAGTGTATAGAACGAGATTATGATCCAAATTAGGTTCTCGTGAAGCACATCTGCAAGTACAATGTAGTCAAATGTATATGGATGTTTTATATTAAATGAGGTATACATAGCATTTGAAATTTCTGAGAAATTATAGAACAAAACAAAAGACTGAAAAATTTGGTATATTTTCAATGTGAGGATATATTCCTTTAAGAGTAGAAGATTAAAGAGCTTGGTGAAATTCTGAGGGTGCAATGTTTTAGTGTAACACTGTTACGTTGGCTTTCTCCGGTGGAAACAACCAGAAGTATTTCTGCACTTAGCGCGTGAGTATGATGGATAGGGAACCTGGTGGAGAGTTGGGTGGTGGTGGT
>NC_068987.1:56934846-56945923 GCF_001194135.2 Octopus bimaculoides | reverse complement strand
GGGGGGATAAACACAGACATGCCAACATATATACACACATACATATATATACATATATACGACGGGCTTCTTTCAGTTTCCGTCAACCAAATCCTCTCACAAGGCTTTGGTCGGCCCGAGGCTATAGTAGAAGACACTTGCCCAAGGTGCCATGCAGTGGGACTGAGCCCTGTGGTTGGTAAGCAAGCTACTTACCACACAGCCACTCCTATGCCTATATTTTGTAGAAATTTTGAAATTTCTTTACGTATACAAGATGAAAATGGTGTAATTATGGAATTAATAAATCCAGGTGTAATTATGGGATTAATAAATTTTGAATCTAAATTAGACCCTGATTTAGAGAACTATTTAGAAACCACTTGTTTACAAAGCTATTTCTAAGACTATTCAAAATGAGATAAACATTGACTTGCTGGAGACATACCATGATGAGATAAAGAAAGATATTCAAGAGGTTTCATTTATATCTGTCATGGATGATGACGCAAAAGATGTTTCAGAAAAGTTAAATGGTAGTTGTTCTATTGTCCGTGCATAACGAAGAAATATTTGAGAATTTATTATTCTTTATTCTTGAAAACCCAAACTATAGCGTATCAGATCAAAATATATGCTTGAGCAATTAGACATAATCTTTTGAAGGAAACAGATGAAAATTAATAACTCAGATACTTGATGGTGCAAATGTCATGAAAAGCAAAAGAAAATAAAAAAGTGTGGGGTGGGGGCGACTTCGGGTAAACCTGAAAGTAGTTTATAATAATGAACATTTCATTCACTATTGTGCACACAGACTGAATCTAATAATAAAAAATGTACCAAATATTACATGAAAACACAAAAATATCTTTCTCTAACATTTCGGCTGTATCAACATTTCCCCAAAGATTACCACAGCGTACGCGCAACCGTGTTCATTTTCTACAATATGGAAACTTTAAAAAGCTGCTTCGCTGAAATATAGTCACATCAAATGGAGATCAAACCATTTTAGAAGCAACAGGAATTATGTTCTACCTGAATAATGAAAAATTCATGTTCTGGTTGGAGTTTTTTCATCAGATCATGTCATACTTTGAAGTAATTTACAGCCAAATGCGGTCTCAAGAAATTGTTGTTTAAAGTATATTGACAGTTAAATAGATTTCAAAGCTGCTATTTATGAAACAAAAAGCTCTGTGAGAATCCTTAAAAGACGCTCATGTCAGAAGCAAAAATGTGTGTGATTGTGCATGTATTCATACTGTGGGCAGATATTCTTTCAAGTAAACAATTAGCAGCTCTCAAAAAATTATTTAACAAGAAATTCCCCACCCCAAGCGCAAAAAAAAAAAAAAAAAAAAAAAAAATCACGAGTTTTGAGAATAGTCAATAAAATAGAATAAGTTTAACCACTGAAGCAGTGTTTCCCAAACTTTTCGCGTCAAATTGCAATATCGCCCACCTATCTCCCCAAAAAGGTTCCATTGCCCACCTTTAAAAAAAAAGCCCTGACACAACCCTCCCTAACACTAAATCCCCTAGGAGAACCCCGCCCTTGTATCATTTGACGCACATACTATATCGTAGACTCGTTGCCCGATGCAAAAATAATTAATGATTGTATTATAAAGGAAAAGAATACAATTTTTTAATGAGAACGCTGTCTGGTGCGATGCAGTTAGAGCAGATATATTCGGTTTCAAACTTGTCAACTTTAGCCGCAAGTCTCCTCGTTGTGTTACATCCAGTCCAATTAGTTAATGGGAAAGTAAAGTTCCAACATGGCTAACATCAGATTCAACCAGGTACGAGGTAAGGAAGGCAAGAAAAAATCATTTCAGACGTTTCTACAGATTGGGGTATGAGTTCAATATACTTAGATGATACCACAAACCTTCTTTGCCATTATGGCGATATCGCATTGTGGCATCATTGTCATTTTGTAATCCTAACAATTCCTACTGAACATCGTCCTCGCAAGCAACTGCATCGACCTCAAACGGATTGCTATACCAATTTGGAATATTCATCGCAATAACATCTTGAAATCGCTCCACCATGCCATCGTGCAATGATTGTAAATAATTGCGATATCTAGTTAGATCCTCATCAACCAATTCATCGTTCAAAGAATGAAGTTGTGGAAATTGATGGAATTGACGTTTTGAAATGTTAGTCTTGTACAGCACCAATTTCGAAATGAAGTTAGTGATAAATGATTTACAATCAACGAGAGTTTTTATGTTTCCTTGCAATAATATATTCAAATCATTTAGTTTCGTGACTATATCACAAAGAAAAGAGATGTCGCATCTTGCAACCACCAATGAAGCAGATAGTGGAGTATCTTCAAAGAAAGATATGATTATCTGAAACAGTTCAATAAAGCGTAAGACACAGTTTCTTTTTGACAGCCACTGGACTTCGGTAAGGTGTAAGAGTTTAGTATAGTCCTCATCATTTCTCAGAGTTCACGGAAAATTCGATCAGTCAAGGGACTAGACTTCAGTTTGTTCACAGTCTTGATAACTAACTGTAGTGCATCATTCAATCTACTGTTATTTTTTGCCACTAAATGCTGCCAGTGTGCCTAGCAATGAACAGTTAGTACCTGGTTGGAAATTTCACGATTTAGGAGAGATGAAAAAAAAACCTGTATCTTCCTTTCATTGAAGGGACTCCATCAGACACACAGGCAAGAATATTACTGAGTGGGATATTATGTTCAAAAAGGAAAGACTTGAGAATGTGAAAAATAGTTGCACCTTTTGAATCAAGCAGCAATTTCTGTGAACAGCATTTCCTCACGAGGTTGAAGGTCTTCGCTGAAATACCGAACATATACCAACATCAAACATTGATTGTCCACAACAGCTGACTCATCCACTTGTATAGAAAATTCAGAACGCTGGAGAATATTAATGAGCCGATGTTTGACATCGTTGGTCATTTGATCGATGCGTCGAGAAATTGTTATTACTAAGAGGGATCTTCATAATGTTATTGAGCTTTTCGTGCTCAACAGTTGACAAAACCTCTTCGATAACTGGGTGAAGAAATGTTTCTCCAATTGTGTGAAACTTACCAGACTTAGCAACAAGCAATGCAATGTTGTACGATGCAATCAATCCATCCTTCTCCTATTTACTAGTTTCTGGAGTAGCGTGTTGAATGTTTGTGTTTGCTTTTTGAAAGAGGAACTCAGTTGCCAAAAGTATGACAACGGCTTGTGCACCTTGTCAGAATGCTTTGCATCAAAGTGATACTTCAAGCATGAAGGTTTCATTGCTTCGTTGGTTAATGTTTGATGGCAAATTGGTAACAGAGTTCTGAGGAGAGGGAATAAATCCAAACGATAAATAATCACTACTGTATTGTCGATAAATTTTCTTGACTGGAGGCGTAAGTAAAGTGAAAATGGGAAAACGAATTTCTACAGATGGCGTCAGAAAGGCAGTATGGTATTCTCAAAGTGAAGAAGTCAATAGAGCAGTCAGATGACACGTCTTTACTGGAGCAAATATGGATCTAGTTCGTTTGGCTGCCATCATTTCAAAAATTGAAGTTTATCGAAAATTTTAAAATTTGGCACATTAATATACCTTTCTAAGCTAAATTGCTGGAGTTATTCACCTTTTTCTAGAAAAATGTTAAAAAGTTATAGAGGTTAATATAGTCATTTAACCATTTTCACTCAGTCAAGAAACACGATTTCAATCTTGTCATTTTGTGCGTGACTGCACATTTTGTCAACATCCTGAAAATAGCACTTGAGTTTTGATGTGAAACCATAGAATTACGTACGACACATAACCCCTCATAACTTTTTTATTTTTCAGTCTTCAGGAAATTTTTGTGAATTTGTATTCTACACGCGGGACTTCATAGAATTATGCAAAAAAAAGAAGAGAAATGGTGGTTGAGCGTGATTTAAGGCCTAGGCCTACTTCGCTGCTATTTTTAGCACATATGACAACCATCTCAATGACCGTGCGACAAAAATATTGGCTCGATAAACAAGTCCGCGTTTTTTAATACAAAGGGACATCTCGGGCAAGTAGTCAAATCGATAAAAGTGCATCTTCATTCTAGGCATACCTAGATATAGGTAAATGCAGACTTGTTTTCTAAAAATTCTTTGTCACCCACAAAATGTTCACATCGCCCACCAAAATCTCATATCACCCACCATTTTCTAGAAATTTACCTGTAAAATGAAATCGCCCATCGGTGGGCGATATCGCCCACTTTGGGAAGCTATGCACTGAAGTATCCGGAAATTCTAGTCATCAAAGTAAGTGCCATTACAATCAAAACATTTTTGCCAACCAGTTACAAGCTTGTTTATTCCGGTAACATAAAGACCTGGAATTCTGGAGCTGATGAAATCTATGAACGCACTTTCAGCATCGGTTTGATTTTTGAACACCTTCTCTCGCAAGAGACCATCAAGGTGCTTGAAAAAGTGGTAGTCGGAAGGAGAAAGGTCTGGGGGAAGAACTTTGTAGCCAAGTTCCCTCAACTTCTGGAGCGTCATTAGTGAAACGTGTGGTCGAGCATTGTCATGAAGAATGATTGTGGCAATTTTTTGTTCCTTTTGGCAATTTCATGGCAATATGTTTCTTCAGTAATGGTTTTTCTGGGTTTTAAGAAGTTATAGTAGATGAGTCCTGCAGTACACCACCAAACAGTCACCATTACCTTCTTTTTGAAGAGCTCGAGTTTGGGGAAGGTTCTTGGTGCTTCATTTTGATGCATCGACTGCGAAGAACGATTTTTTATTATTGTACAGAATCCACTTTTCATTGCAAGTTACAATACGGTTGAGAAATGATGGATCAGTCTGGTAACAGAGGAGTCCTATTTGCTTTGCAACATGATTTTAGATTCAGCCTGAATAAATGGTGTCTTGGACAAGTGTCTTCTACTATAACTCCAAGCCAATCAAAGCCTTGTGAGTGAATTTAATAGCCAGAAACTAAAGAGAAGTCTGGATGTATGTATGTGTATTTCCTACTGTTGACAGTGCATGCTAATTGTCAACTCAACAAACATCACCGTCATACAAACAGTGTCATTTGTTTGCAATCTTCCTTTAAAAAATGTCTAGACTAGAAGAAAATAGCGCCCTGCTTGTAAACAGATGAGTGTTAGCAACAAGAGCATCTGGCTATAGAAAATCTGCCTCAACAAATTTCAAGTGACTCATGGGAAAGCAGATGTTAATTGCTTCAGTATGGTACTTATTTACTGATGTTTATTATTCAGTGTCTAACTTTGATATAACACCACCTTGGGCCAAGCCTACACTCCTACTACATATATATATATCTTTTACCTTCTACTCTTTTAGTCATTGGACTGTAGCTATGTTGGAGAACTACCTAGAAGGGTTTTAGTAGGACAGATTGTCCCCAGTACTTAACATATGAGTCTCTTTTGCTGAGCTGCTACATTATGGGAACATAAACAAACCAACACTAGTTACCAAGTAGTTGGGAATAAGGCACACACACACAGTCACAGATATATAAATGGTTCAGAATAATAAATATATATATATATAATGACTGTGTGCTAAGAAGCTTGCTTCCCAACCACATGGTTCACTCATGCTGACCAAAGCTTTGTGAGTGGATTTGGTAGATGGAAAGTGAAAGAAGTCCATCGTATATATATATCATCATCATCATCATTTAATGTCTTTTGTCCATGCTGGCATCGATTGGATGGTTTGACCAGGGCTGGTAAGCTGAGGGGCTGCACCAGACTCCAGTCTGATTTGGCATGGCTCCTACAGCTGGATGCCCTTCCTAACACCAACCACAAGGAGAGTGTAATGAATGCCTTTACATGCCACCAACATGAGTACCAGTTGCATGGCACCGGTATCTGTGATGACGACGATTTCACATGGCTTGATGTGTCTTCTTTTCAAGCATAGCATATTGCCAAAGGTCTCAGTCATTTGTCATTGCTTCTATGAGGCCCAACGCTTGAAAAGTTCTTTTTATGTGCCACTGGCATGGGTGCTAGTTACGCAACACTAGCACCAGCCACATTGCCATTGTGTGGCCCAATGTGCCACAGGCATGGGTGCTAGTTAAAGCGACACCAGCAAATGGCCACATTGCCTCAGCGCTCGAAAGGTGCTTTTACATGGCACCGGCATGAGTGCCAGTAACATGATATCGGTATTGGTCATGACTTTGATTTCATTTGGCTTGACGGGTCTTCTTAAGCATGGCATATCACCAATGGTCTCAGTCACTAGTCACTGCCTCCATGAGGCCCAACATTCAAAGACCATGCTTCACCACTTCATCCCCTGTCTTCCTGGGTCTACCTCTTCCATATGTTCCCTCCACAGTTAGAGATTGGCACTTCTTTACACAGCTGTCCTTGTCCATATGCATCACATGACCATACTAACACAGTTGTCGCTCTTGCACACCACATCTGATGCCTCTTATGCCCAACTTTTCTCTCAAGATGCTTATCCTCTGTCGCACATGTACATTGACATTGCACATTCAGCGAAGCATGCTAGCTTCATTTCTTTCAAGCCCATGCATGTCCTCAGCAGTCAATGCCCATGTTTCGTAACTGTGTAGCATAGCTGTTCACACAAAGGTATCATACAGTCTGCCATTCACTCTGAAGGAGAGACACTTTGTTGCCAACAGAAGTAGGAGCTCGCTGAACTTTGCTCAGCCTATTCTTATTCTTTCAGCTACACTCTCTGAGAATCCACTTCCACTACTGACTTGGTCACCTAGATAACAGAAGCTATCCACTACCTCTAGCTCACCCCAATGGCATTTGATGGAGTCCATTTTTTGTGTTTATTGTACTTGTGCACCTTCTACACAAAACTATTTTCCAGTTAACCTTCCTCTGATATTGCTGCACCTCTTATGTGTCCATAGAATGCACTGGGTACATCTTATGGAATTTCTACCTACACTTTTCCTACAGGTTGAACAGGGCCATCTACCTAAAAGCATTTGTGATTTGTCTGCTTTCCTACTTACTAAGACTTTGGTTTTTACTAGGTTAACTCTAAAGCCCATTGATTCTAGACCTTGTTTCCACACCTGAAATTTCTTCTCTAGTTTTGATAGTGATCTAGCTATAAGAACGAGGTCATCAGCAAAGAGGAGCTCCCAGGGACAGCCTGTCTTAAATTCCTTTGTTATTGCCTGGAGGACTATGATGAGCTGGAAAGGGCTGAGGACTGATCCTTGGTGAATCCCTACTTGTACTCTGAATTCATCACTGTACTTATTGCCAACTCTCACCTGACTGCATCCCTGTACACGGCTTGTACAGCTCTCACTAACCACTCATCTATCCCTAGTTTCTATATTCACCACCAGATAAAGGATCAGGGAACCCTGTCAAAGGCTTTCTCCATGTGAACAGAGGCCAAGAACAGAGGTTTATGTGTATATATATATATATATATATATATATATATATATATATATATACATACATATATATATATATATACACATATATATATATAATGTGTCATTCACCACTGCTTGACAATTGGTGTTGGTGTGTTGACATCCCCGTAACTTAGCAGTTTGCCAAAAGTGACTGATAGAATATGTACCAGGCTGTAAAAATAAGTACTGAGGTTGATACATTCAGCTAAAAAGTTCTTCAAGGCGGTTCCCCAGTATGGCCACAGTCTAATGACCAAAACAAGTAAAAGATAAATATGCACACACGCACACATATATATATACACACACACATGATGGGCTTCTACACAGTTTCTGTCAACCAAATTCACTTACAAGGCATTGGTCAGCCTGGGTCTATAGTAGACAACAACTGTTGTCTACTATAGCACAGTAAGACTGAACAGTGAGAGTGAACTCAAAACATTGTGGCTATAAGGCAAACTTCTAAACCACACACCCATGCTTCTGTTTATATACACCATCACCCTTTAACATGTTTTCAATGCTGGCATGAGTTTGATGGTTTGACTAGAGCTGGGAAGAAGCTGAAGAGCTACACCAAGTTCTGGTCTGATTTGGCTGGATGCCCTGTAGTTAATGATAAAGGAAAGATTGAGAAACAACAACCAGAACAACAACAAAAATTTAATTTATTGAAAGTTGGTTTCGAAAAACAAAAACAAAACAAAACCAATGTTGAATAGTATGACATTTTTTAAAAACAATTTAGGTATATATATATATATATATATATATATATATATATATATATATATGCACACAGGCATACATAATATACACACATTTATATGCTTATATATATATATATGCATACAGGCATATACAATATACACACACATATGCTTATATATATGTATATATACACACACACACACATATATACACTCCCAGGCATACATATATGCACATATAATAAATATAATGTATATCACACACATGCACGCACACACACCTAACCCATGCTAGCATGGAAAAAAACGGACGTAAAATAAAGGAACATTTGTATGTATATATATATATGTCATTATATATATATATAGGATTGTGTGTGCTTGTCTGTGTGTATGTGATTTGAAGAACATGTCTTGTGTGCTGACATGTCTAAGAAAAGCAACATGACATTCTTTAAAGCTTCATGTTATCTTAAATTAAATTGACAATGAAAGTAAAGAGTCAGGAGAGAGAGAGAGAGAGAGAGATGGATAGAATCAGGCTATGGCAGGTGTCCATGCACATAGGTATGTTTATATATATATATATATATATATATATATATATGTATATATTGTGCATTTTACAAAGCAGTTGTCATACAGCTGATAATAGATTAAATGAACATAATGCAAAAATATGCATATATGCACATACATACAATCACTCGTGCACACACACATAAACAAACAGTTATACTGGTAGTTTTCAGCAGCATTGTAGCAGGCCATAAATATGATATAGAGAAGAATGCAGCACCCAGACTAGAAGACAATTGGACAGCAGAGGAGGCTCTAAGTCATAAATAAAGTGTAATATATATATACAAGCTACACTTGGTACGGTGCAGCAGCTACATTGACTGCCGCCGCTGCCGCTGTTGCTGCTGCTGCTGTGGGCAAGCTATGTTCAAGGGAGAAATATTGTCAATGGATTCTAGCACAGCAACACTAGGAACAATAAATAGAAGAAAGGGAACGAGAGTACAGGAGGAGGAGAAGAAAGCAAGCCAGAAGAGTTTGAAACAGGAAGTTTGCAACCAGTCATTATTACAAGTTTGGGGTTGGTACGGATGGAGGAAAGGAGTAGAATGGGGGTGAGGGCTGTTGCGAAGCAGTGTACAGGGCATTGGATAGTCACTTTTCTTGCTTTAGTTTTCATTCCTCGGAATTTTGGGTGGAAAAATAAAAAATAAATAAATGTATAAATAAGATGAAAACAAATAAATAGGAGGGAAAACAAAAAACTGGAGAAACAAAAACCAAACAAAAGGAAACAAAAAACAGAGGATTTACACTGCAGTATCAGTGTGAAAGGGGACAACAGTCAACAGTCTGTTTTATAAAGGGGCAGCAAACAGCAGGCTAAGATGGCACTGGAATGCAGGCAAATGCAGTTAATGTGGGAATCTACTTGGGGACAAGACCTCTAGATGTAGGGTATAGTTGAGATCCTTTTTTGTTATTATTAGCTCCTCCAGCAGTCTTTGGTCTGAAACAAAAAAAAAAAGAGTTTTCTTTTATTAAATGGTAACAACAACAAAATTGAAATATATATATATGCATATATGTTTATATATAACGATGATCACTAAAGTGGACATTTAATGTGCTAGAAGAAGATCACATGTTGTGTCTACTAAGACCTAATAGTTCTCAAAAGAAATTCAGTGAAATACCAAACTGTATGCGGGCAAGACTGAAAATTACATACACAAAATTGTACTTTTCACTGTCTTGCCCGCATACGGTTTGGTATTTTGCTGAATTTCTTTTGAGAACTATTAGGTCTTAGTAGACACAACATGTGATCTTCTAGCACATTAAATGTCCACTTTAGTGATCATCGTTATATATAAACATATACTTTAATCCCCTAAGATCTCAGATATTTTTTCTGAATCTCTCTGATTCTTTCACTGTGCTAGGTAATAAATCGATATTAATTAATATCTAAGTTTTTACCCTATGTTTTAATATATATGCATATATATATATAGAGAGAGAGAGAGAGAAAGAGAGAGATTTTGAACTTAGTGGACAGTGAACGCAAGCCACTTTCCACTTGGGAAATGTAACAGTAATTGCATGTATGGTGAGAAGAGGGGAAACAAAATGGAAGACACAGCAAAAAAAAAAAAAAAAAAAAAAGTAATTTATGAGTCAGTTAAAGAAGTCAAGGCATGTCAGAAACACAAATGAAGATGTCAAAATCATTCTGCGTCTTTTGTAACTTTCATTAGATTTGTGTTGGATTTTTGTTTAATTTTGATGAACTAACTAGCTACTTGTCATCACATAATGACACATGAAGTGAGAAACAAAAAAAAAACAAAAAAAAAACAAACGAAAATTCATATTTAGCTGCACACACACACACAAAAAAAGAGACAAGACTAAATTTATGTAAAAACATTACATACACGGTGTTCTATAAGTGAATGTCATAAACCAAGGTTATTCAGACAATGTTAGTTAAGTGATTTAATACAGGAAATGTTAATACAATAAAACTATGAGTAGGACAAGGGCAACAAAAAAAGTGTAAAATATGAAGAAGATAAGTTATGAAGAACAATATAACCATGATGCAAACACAAGAAAGACAGTTCCAAATGTACATGTGTGTATGTGTGTGTATATACACACATGCACACAAATATAGACATATGCAAATATATACATACACATACAATTATGTACATTTGCATATATGTATACACATACAAATATGCATATATGTGCATGTATGTGTGTGTATATGTATATATATATATATATATATATATATAAATATATAGTTTTAGGGAAAAGAACCAAGTTTATAAATTGATTTTAATTGAGTTTTTACTTGTAATTTTGGATTTTGTCCCTAATATTATT
>NC_068987.1:56926033-56934675 GCF_001194135.2 Octopus bimaculoides | reverse complement strand
TATATATATATATATATATATATATAAATATATACACACACACACACATACATAGACATATGCATATATTATATATACACATATACAAATATATACATATGTACATACGCACACACAAATATATACATATGGATAGATGAGTATATGAAAACATTTAATTAGTTAGCTTAACTAATGAGTCAAACAATCTGCAAAGGGTTGCACCTCCAAGGCAATGGTACTGAAAAATGTAAATAAGAAACAGCAATACATATTAATTGTTGATAGAGGCACAGCAAACCCAAAAGGACACACTGCAATGCAGGAGTTTGCCAATGACAAAACACACAGTTACCTCTGAGTGTGTCCTGAAGAGGTGAATCACATGATGAACATGAGAATCATAAGAAAAGCCAACAAAACCAAGGTCATCAAGAATTTGGGGGAACTGCAACACAAGTATGTCAAAATTTGTCATCATTTACTTCATTAAAAAAATGCCTGCATAATTAATTACTAGTATGGAACATGTAAATTTGTTATAAATAGCAAGGAAAACAATGACTAAATAATGGTTTGAAATTTGATCCATAAAATATTTTAAACACACACATACACATCATTATCATCATCATTTGCCACCCAATTCTTCCAGTGTCAACTATTGTGCAAGATCCAACCTTCACCAATGCTGGACAAGAAAGGGTCTTCATACTTCCTTCAAAAGTGTCCAGAGAACCTTTTAGCTGTAGACTTGCACATATACAATTTGCACGAATTTCCTGTTCTTTTAACAGATCTCTCATTCATAAGTTTCTATAACTCTTCTGTATGCTAAAGAGAAAGTTGCTATCATTTGTAATAGGTTGTTTGATGTCAGCATAATTGTAGAACAAAAAGATAGCATACACAGTCTGCATGCAAGGTTTATTCACTGCACTGCTACAGTATCAATTGTAGCAAGGCGTCCTTCATCCTACAGCTTACATTCATCTTGCAATGAAGCCTCCTGCATCATCCAGTATTGAGTAGCGAGCCTATAAATATATTTGTTGCTTGTTGATTATTAATCAACTTGTAAGGGTATATTTGAGTGCAGGATTAACCTAAACATTTCTTAGGTTTTAGCAATAAGGCTTTTCAGCTGATAGGTATTAGCCACAAGGAAAGAAGCAAAGACACATTTGAGGACCAAGAAGAATTTTTTCACTTCCCACTGAAGAACTGTGATATCATTCAAGCCCAGCCCACACTGTTGTAACCATGGCAACTGCTAATACCAACACTACTTGCATATTAATGAATGATCAACCAGAAAATAACAAAAGCCTAATGCATATATCTCCTATCACCACAGTTTGAGTCATTTCTCACAGGAAGCTACTGCTTGATTTCTATGGCTGAATGTTCTCCCAAATGCCAATGCTCTTGAACTGAATTGTCTTTACAACTCATCTAATTTATGAAAATGCTGGTAGTCAAGTAGAAACACAACCAGTGAAGAGGGTGGTGGTTTATATTTTGTCACTGGTGCAGTACAGCATTCATGGGCAAGACTAAACACTTAACACACCAATAAAATTGTGCACTTAGCTGGGTAGAAAACTCACAAATCTGTGTAACAGCAGAAGCACTGCAAAACTGACATATCATTTGTTACAGTGCTGAATTAAACTCCTATTATAACTATAGCATGCAGGAGAATAGACTTCAGCAAGCTAATTTGCTGAAGATACTTTTCTTGAAGATGGAGACATCACTAAAGTCCCTATGAGCTACAGGGTTAAAGTCTCATATATCTGTATTATCTGCACCTTCTATTTTATTTTCCATTCTTAAGAGCCCTTTGAAGCCAAATTTCAATGTAAATAAATACTCTTTCATCATATAAAGATCTAAAAATATCCTCTTTTATTTTTCCATATCATATCTGTGTCCCAAATTATCTCACTACTGTCATTGTCTTACAGACTATGCTTTGAAACTGCCTATACATTCTTCAGTGGTAGATGACATGATACTGGCTATAGTTTATATATACGCATTCTACAGGAGTACCTTAAGCCTAGTAGGTCAATTCAATGACCTGCAATGCAAGCAAAAGAATGGTTTACTTCTACATAATGTGGCAAGAAGACTGAAAAAGTTTGAAATTTTTTTAATGTTTGATAAGAGCAATGATTTTTATCACCTCCAATATAACTTTCAGAAAACAAGTTAGCCAACCAACCAGATAGGAAGACTGATAGACAGTGCGTCTGGTTATTAATGGTGACATGTGACTTTAGGTTTACAGCAAGGAGAATAGAAAGATCTGGAATTTCACCTCTTCCATACAGAGATGAAATGACCATGTAATTAAGATATCAGGCTACCAGCTGAAAGGTCCTACTACAAATGTTTTAATGTCTGTGTGCCAAGCACAGCTTCAGTTTACCTAGCTAGAGAATAAATACCAGTTTATCTTGAAAATGTTATTTGTGACAGATTAGTGCCTTTATCTAGGTGAAAATTAATTCTCTCATCCACTGATTATTGTAGGTTGTATATAGGTTTCATAAACTTTCCAAAAGGGCTTTGAAATTTTATAAAAGCCAGGTTCTATACTACACTGGTAAATATTATAATGTGTGTGTGTTTGTGTGTATGAAATAAAGAGATGGTGTGGTGAGTGAGACACGTTCCATATTAAGGGGAACAAGAAGCAGAAGTATGTAAAAGAACATCTGGGGTGAGGTAATTAGATTGAACATTAGAAGGATGGACTCCACAAACTAGATGATGCAATATTAAAATAAAACAAAAGGACACTGTATAATAGACCAGTTCTGTATTGTAAGGAGTTGGTGATGGTAATAAGTATTAAGGAGTTTGATTATGAAAACTGCATGTGTGTGTGTGCATATGTGTATGTATTTATATGATCACCCAAACAGTACTATATCTGTCATGTAATCAATTTATTTATTTACTTCTCTGCTAACTCATTAGTTGACAGACCCTTCATTGATTTAGAAGGTTGAATGTAAATTTACGGACATTTTTTGTTTATTCACGAGACATATTTCATTGCTTCCTGTATCCACATGGCTCATTGTCTAGTTTGTACACACGTTTCACAGCTTTGTTTGCACAACATCATCTCAGTATCTTTATATAGCACACACACATTTAAAACATTTGTTTATTTGATGTACTAAAGTGTACTCTCAAGAATTTTCATGTCATAAACTGCTGTTAACCCCTTACACTAATCTCTTTCCTTTCCTTGGTCCTTCCCTCAGTAGTCTATTCAGCTACTCTCTCTCTCCACTATCATCCTCTCACAACTATAAATATGCCCCTTATACTTTATCACCATGCCTAGAATCATTACACTCATAAGGATTAGTCTTATACTTAATTAAATTAATGACTAAATTTGTTTTAATCAGAGTACTTATTATTACTGTTACAGAATAAAAATCTAGTCTTGCACTTCATACCACATCACATATATAACCCCATCATGCAGTGGTTGATTTAGAAGAGTGCAGTGGTACTATCAAAGAATGTTGTATCTTTTCTGTCTGTATAAGCTTGGAGGCTTTAGTGGTGATCATAACAGAGCTAATCTAAGTCTACTTGGTTAGTGCACTCCAATATCAGTTCTAGATTTAAGAGTAGTTATTGACAACATAGATCACTGTGTGAATTCAAATGAGGTGATTGACGTAGTGCTTGTTACAACATCAGAACTATGATCAAAGGCATTCCAGCCATGACTATCCTGTCTACTTCCAGTAATAATATTTAGAAGACCGCATACAAAGTGTGTAAAAGTTGTGTGTTTTGTGTTTGGATGGGAGAGATTTGATTCCAGGTTGGAGATGTTGATTCCAGGTTTTGATTCCAGGTTGGAGATGTTGATTCCAGGTTTTGATTCCAGGTTGGAGATGGAGCAATGTTCTGGTGAATGGTAGATTCAGCTGCTCATACATGAACGAAAGATGAAGATAAAACAGCTATACATGAAGTTGATAGCAGTGAAGAACTGAGCCCTTAACATATCAACATGATCTTTAACTTTACAGAGAACTTTTTGAATTTGCTATCTGTAAAAATATGTTGACACTTATAGCAACCGGTACAGTTATTTTGGGAGTAAAACATACCTTCAAGAGTAACCGTATATCCCATAAAAGGAGACGCTTAGCTCTACTTGCATGGTGTTTAGCGTATGAAATATAAATTACTTTCTGGTTAGGACATGACTAACATTTCTCGAATATCTGATATCTACTTCTGTCAACAGGGTGAACAGAAGTATATAAAAATGTTCTTCCAAACAACAATGTCTGTGATAGATTTGTATTTAAGATCTACAAGCTAAAAATACTCTGGGTATGTTATGACTATAATTTTGTAATTACATTAATTACATTTGAAGCTTTCTACAGCATATTTGTTTAAGGCCATTGTCAAACAGGGTTGATCATGTATCTGTGCTAGGAAAGTGGAAAGTTTCTCTCCAAGGTACAGGCCTGAACAAAAGCTTTGTTTTTGTTTTTCAGTGGAAGAGCTAGCAGTTGCCAGTGTAGCAAGCCTCCTCTCTCTATGCTGCCAATGTTGCCTTAGGCAAAGGTAAACATCAAAACAGTTTGGTACAGTGTTGTCACAGGTGAATAACAACATAAAGAGCCAGAACAAATACTGCAAGACAGCTGTCTGATGCTCTGACATTTCTTTACATCCACTACCCTTCAATGGTATTTTATTTTATCAACTCTGGAATGATGAGAGACAAAGTTAACCTTGATAGGATTTGAACTCAGAATGTAAAGAGCTGGGACAAGTGCCATCACTATTGAGTGTATGTACAAGGTACAGGTATAGCTGTGTGGCTAAGAAATTACTTTCCTGCATGTTGTTTTGAGTTCAGTTTGCATGGCAACTTGAGCAGCCCCAGGCTGACCAAAATCTTCTAAGTGGATTTGGTTGATGGAAACTGAAAGAAGCACATTGTATGCATGTGTGAGTGTACACACACATACATATAGTGTCTACTTATTTTGATACCACATGTTAAGTGTAAATGCACAGCTCAGTAATACAAGGGGTAACATTTGTTTCTTATCTTCTGTGAAAATATGTCTGGTCATGAGGTAACAGGTGAGAGTTGGCAACAAGGACATCTACCTGTAGAAAATCTGTCTCAATGAATTCTGCCTGATTGATTGTTGTTCCTCCATCATCATCATCATCATCATCATCGTTTAATATCTGCCTTCTATGCTGGCATGGGTTGGACGATTTGACAGGAGTTGGCCAGGTAGAAGACTACCCCAGGCTACTGTGTCTGCTTTGGTAGGGTTTTTACAGCTGGATGCCCTTCTGAACATCAACCACTCTGCAGAGTGGATAAAGTTTCTATCACCAACTTTTAAACAGAAAAGTAAAGGGTAAACCCTGCTATCAGACAAGCAGAATTATGTCTTAGTATTTTATCAAGAGGTACAATAGCACATCAGCATCAACAAAAGCAAGATTCGAACTCATGACTATGTGGTCAATAGTCCTGCATAATGAATATGTAATTGTCTTCTTACACACCACAATGAACAGGATTAGAATCGAAGGGCCTTAGAGTTAACCTAGCTAAAACCAAAGTCCTAATAAGTAGAAAGGCAGACAAACCACAAACTCCTTCAGGTAGATGGCCCTGCTCGATCTGTAGAAAAGGCGAAGGCATAAACTCTATAAAATGTACCTAATGTAAGATATGGACACATAAGAGGTGCAGTAATATCAAAAGAAGGCTAACTAGGAAGATAGTTTTTGTATGTGCCAGATGCTCAGGAGCAATAAACACTGAAAATGTGCAGAGAACAACTTCTGCCACATTCCAGGGAGAAAAACTAGAAGTAGTTGATAGCTTCCATTACCTAGGTGACCGAGTTAGTAGCAGGGATGGGTGCTCTGAAAGTATAGCTGCTAGAATAAGAATAGCCTGGGCAAAGTTCAGAGAGCTCCTACCTCTGTTGGTGACAAAGGGCCTCTCGCTCAGAGTAAAAAGCAGACTGTATGACGCATGTGTACGAACAGCCATGCTACATGGCAGTGAAACATGGGCCGTGACTGCTGAGGACATGCGTAAGCTTGCAAGGAACGAAGCCAGTATGCTCCACTTGATGTGTAATGTCAGTGTGCATACTCGACAGTGCCTTGAGAGAAAAGTTGGACCTAAGAAGCATCAGTTGTAGTGTGCAAGAGAGACGACTGCGCTGGTATGATCATGTGAGACGAATGGATGAGGATAGCTGTGTGGAAAAAGTGTCACAGCCTAGCGGTTGAGGGAAACTGGAAGAGTTCGAACATTAGGCCTCACCTAGACCTTTGGAAATATGCTGTGCTTGAAAAGACCTGGTAAAGCCAAGTGAGACCATAACCTTTGGCCTATGCCAGTGGTGTAACCAGCCCCCTTTCTTTCATTGGACACTAAACTCTGCTTGTGAAGACATGTTGAGGCAAGTGAAATCGAAATCAAATTCGATGCCAGCACTGCATGACTGGCATCCGTGCTAATGGAGCACTAAGAGCACCATCCGAGCATGATCGTTGCCAGTGTCACTGACTGGCCCCCATGCCGGTGGCATGTAAAAAGCACCATTCGAGTGTGATCGTTGCCAGCATCGCCTTACTGGCACTTGTGCCGGTGGTACGTGGAAAACAACATTCGAGCGAGGGCGTTGCCAGTACCGTTGGACTGGCTCCTGTGCAGGTGGCACGTAAAAAACACTATTTGAGCATGGCCGTTGCCAGTACCACCTGATTGGCCCTCGTGCCGGTGGCACATAAATGTACCCGCTACACCCTCGGAGTGGTTGGCGTTAGGAAGGGCATCCAGCTGTAGAAACTCTGCCAGATCAGATTGGAGCCTGGTGCAGCCATCTGGCTCCCCAGTCCCCAGTCAAAACCGTCCAACCCATGCCAGCATGGAAAACGGACGTTAAACGATGATGATGATGATGATACAAATGTATACCTACATTCATATTTATAATCCCAAGCATATATACATGTAGTATGACAAAAAAACTGGAAAATATTAAAAAAAAAAGTTTGGGTAAGTCACGAACAATCCCATGGGTTTTTCTTAATGATGTGCCTAACAAAAAATTACCATCAATTTTTTTAGTAGTACAGTCCACCTGATGATGATCCCTGTCTCATGTGGTCTGCATCTTGAAAAAGATTACCAATGCCTAGTTTAGATGTTATCAAGATTCATTAAGTATGTGTATGCATATGCATGCACGTGTGTGTGTGTTTGTTTGTTTTAGCAAGGTAAATCTAAGGAAGCTGTTGTAATGAAAACCTAGTGAAATGATTTCCATAGAATGGTTAAACTACGTACCTGTCTTTTGATATTTTCTCTTTTTTCTTAGCTTTCATCTTGTTTAATGCAGGACTATTGAGGAGGAAAAAAATGAAAATATAAATTCCAATATCCGATTGGTGTAAAATAAATTCAGTGAAATTCAACAAAACAGAAAAACAAAATTGAAATTTGGAAAATATCTTTGACCCTGGTGGGGAAAAATATAAGATATTGCACTGAATTCATTGTAATTTACTGACCTCTCAATTATGTCTATGTCTTGTTCCATCTTGAGTGCAGCATCTAATGCAGCCTGCACTCTAGGCGCAACCACAGGGCCTTCATATTCAGATGTGGTTCTTGTTGGCATATCAAGTTGTAATTGAAGAATGTTTTCACCCTGTTAAAATAGAAATTATAATCTTGTAAGAGACATTTTAGATTATTGATTTAAAAAAATATATAACTTTAGGAAAACAAACTTAAAAATAAAACATATTTGAAAAGTAATATATTTGTTAAAAATTACTGCATCTAAATTACACTGAATATTTTTTTAAGCTTGTTTCAGTGAAGCAGTATTCCAAGAAGTGGTATATCCACACAATTTAGCATCAGGTCATTTGTTTAAACGGATCCAAGAAGTAAAGATATAATCAGTCAAACTATATCCACATTAGGTTTTTTTCTTTTTTACCAAATAATATCATCTTCTCTGTATAGCTAATTACCACTCCCTCTTTTCTGTACTACTCTCAATATGCATGCATCGCTCGTTCTTATCATACCATACACATATTGATCATTCCTACCCCTGTTCACCATTCACTACCTTCATCTGACTCCCCTTGTTTATATCCACTCCATTCTCCTCTCACACTTTTACAACCCCACCAATGGTAAGTATACTTGGGTAAAATTGTACCTGATGGTATTGGTAACTATGCAAAGAAACATAACTCATTTGAATGGCAGGTACACAAAAATAAAAAAAAGAGAAGCTGCATGTATAACACATAACTTAGAAGCAGCGCTACAGATGTACCAACAGACATGAGATTGAAACATAGCCGACCTCACGCGCTTCTCATGAGGAATTCCGGAAGAAGCTTCGTGAGACCACTACTGAGACACTTCCGAAAAAAAAAGAAAACCGTTGGAAAACAGTTTATAGCAGGGACGCCATCTAAGAAGATCTGAAGAAGGAATTGTAATTCCGAAATATCATCGGACTATAGATAACCAAATTACAACAGGTATATAGTCCATTTTTTGTTTTATAGTGCATTGTTGCACCATTCTA
>NC_068987.1:56924722-56926023 GCF_001194135.2 Octopus bimaculoides | reverse complement strand
AACCAAATTACAACAGGTATATAGTCCATTTTTTGTTTTATAGTGCATTGTTGCACCATTCTAAACTTTTTATTCTTTACAAACAATACACAATGCTTCAAGCGAACTACAATACTCTATTTTATTTTGTAGCAATCATGGTCATGGCCAATGCCAGTGACAAGTGAATGGCACCCATGCTGGTAAGGTGCCTTGTGCCAATGGCATGTATAAAGGCACACCTGTGTATAAAGGCACCCATACTTTTGACATGTAAAAGGCACCTGTGCTGGTGATATGAAAGAGGTACCCATGCCAGTGATTTGCTAAAGGCATCCGTGCTGGTGACATGCTACAGGCACCTGTGCCAGTGACATGCTACAAGCACCCGTGCCAGTGACATGCTACAAGCACCCGTGCCAGTGACATGCTACAAGCACCCGTGCCAGTGACATGCTACAAGCACCCGTGCCAGTGACATGCTACAAGCACCCGTGCCAATGACATACTACAAGCACCCGTGCCAGTGACATGCTACAAGCACCCGTGCCAATGACATGCTACAAGCACCCGTGCCAATGACATACTAAAGGTATGTGTGCCAGTAACATATAAAGGACACCTGTGCCAGTGACACATAAAAGGCACTCACGCTGGTGACAGGTAAAAGGCCAGTGACATGTGTAAGACATCTAGTAGACTTTGCAGTGGTTGGTGTTAGGAAGGGCGTTCAGCTGTAGAAACCAAGCCAAAGCAGACTGGAGCCTGCTGCAGTTCTCCAGCTTACCTGTTCCAGTCAAACTGTCTAACCCATGCCAGCATGGAAAACAGACATTAAATGATGATAATGATAAGTTATGGTAATTATACTTGGGCTCAAATTTTACCTGATGTTAACTACAATAGGGCAAAGTTATATCTGATACCAATGGTAAATATGAGAAAGCCAACATATGAAAGTATTACAAGCAACAACAGTAACAGCAATAAATTCTATTGAAATCTACAACTAGAGGGTAAAGGTTAACATACTAGGAGAGTTAAAACTAATGCTCATAAATTTGCCAGGAATATTGTTACCATTGCTCAGTTCCAGGCTCGTCCTGATATAGTAGAGCCATGATCAAAGGTATTCTAGTTTTGTATATCTTGTCCTTTTGCATATTAGGCATGTGTCTTTCCTTTTTTTTAAAGATGGTATTGTTATTTGAGGGACATTTGATTGCTATTTCTAGTAGGTTGAATGGCTCATACAGGAATAAAATATTTCAACATTTTAACAGAAATTCAGCTGTGTGTGAGAGAGAGAGAGAGAGAGAGAG
>NC_068987.1:56906868-56924161 GCF_001194135.2 Octopus bimaculoides | reverse complement strand
AGGGATGGAGGGAGGGAGAGAGAAGGGGAGAGAGGGGAGGGATGGAGGGAGGGAGAGAGAGGGATGGAGGGAGAGGACAGACAGACAGACAGACGGAAAAATCGTTTTCATCTTGGAACTAGACACAAGATAGAACAAGTAAAATATTAAAAAATGTACAAATTTAATACAATTAAAATAAAACAAACCTACACAAGTGCAATCATTAAAATGAAGAAAAGAAGCAAAACAAACAGACCTTAAATCGAGGGTTTCCAGTTATAGAACCAAGACGGGCGTATTCTGCTACTGGTCGCCGGTTGCCAACAGCTGATACTGGCCGTTTAGCCATTGTCTGTGTGCTAAATAAAAATAAAGAAATAAAATAAAGAAAAATGGGATGTTGCTGATCAGAGATGTCCTGGGGTTAAACAGCAAACACATTATCATGAAAATCCATAATTTACAATATAGCCATGCCATGGTGTTTTCTGGAGATATTTTACAAGGTGTAGTAATCATGGTCGAGGCCAGTGCCAAGTGAAAGGCATCTGTGCTAGTGACATATAGAAGGCACCTATGCTGATGATGCATAAGAGGCACCTATGCTGGTGACATGTAACAGGCACTTGTGCTGGCGATGCGTAGAAGGCACCTATGTGTGTGTTTGTATGTGTGACGTGTTTATGAATCTAATAGAGAAGATACTCTTTTACTTGTTTTAGTCATTTGACTGTGGCCATGCTGGAGCACCATCTTTTAGTTGAGCTAATCGACCCCAGGTCTTATTCTTTGTAAGCCTAGTACTTATTCTATCGGTCCTTTTGGCCGAACTGCTAAGTTACGGGGACGTAAACACACCAGCATCGGTTGTCAAGCGATGGTGGGGGGACAAACACACATACATATATACGACGGGCTTCTTTCAGTTTCTGTCTACCAAATCCACTCACAAGGCTTTGGTTGGCCCGAGGCTATAGTAGAAGACACTTGCCAAAGGTGCTACGCAGTGGGACTGAACCTGGAACCATGTGGTTGGTAAGCAAGCTACTTACCACACAGCCACTCCTGCGCGGTGGAGAAAACTTTTTACATTGCCTGCAGGATTCAAACATTACCTTTGCTGAAAACCATGTAGCTGTGCTAACTATTATATCAAGATGACATTACAACTATGACTGTCATAATTAATAGACTTGACCTGTGCAGCTAGTTTTAAATCCTACACTATTTACATCTTAAAAAAAATATCTTGCGAAGCAAGGAAGCACACAAATGGTCACTCGACCTGCAAGAAACAGCAGCCAAGTCTCCCTTATCACATCCTACTATTTAAAGAATAAAAGAAAAAAAGTTAATGTAGTCCCTCATATAATGTCTGAAAATATATAGGATGATCCTGTCTTTCATCATAGATCTGGTTGATCAAGGTTAGCCTGGGATTAACCCTTTAGCATTTAAACTAGCCATATTCGGCCAAAATATTCTACCTGTGTTATGTTCAGACTGGCCAAATTTGGCCCTCACACCTACTCTATAATGTCATTCTAAAAAGAAACTACCATGTCATCAGAAGCTTGAAGCTACAGGATAAGTCATGATTAATTCAAAGCAATGCGAATAAATAAGCATTGTATTTGACAGAATAATCTAAAGGGTAAAATAACAACAGGCTGTCATGGATATCCATAATTTACTCTCCAGCCAAACTACAAAGACAAAAAAGGTCAAGTTGATATGCTACAAGATGGCCCACTCAAAGATCTTGAGTACCAAATGACTGCACTTTGTATTGGAGTGGTGCATTTAATTCTGTTAAGCACGGATTCTTAAAAAAAAAAATCCCTTTCGATTGTATTACAAAGATAAGAAATTCCACCTCAACCTTTCGCAACAAGCATAAATACCCACATTCACATTCTATAGGATACTGCTTACACAGCTGGAATGGTGCACAAGCTCCACATACATGCATTCTAGGTCACATCTATGAAAGAAAACAATTTGTTTGACAACCACATTCCCTCTGCTCTTTTGAACAAGCCAACTCTATGATACTGTCACCCTAACCCTTTTGTTATATTTCTGTTGAAATACACAGGCTTTGCTTTGATTAATTTTGAAAATAACAAAGAATTTAGTAAAATTACTTTATCATTCTTGAGCTGGTTAACATAAAATTTTGGTGAAAGATTTTAATTCAGATCATTTTGAATATATTTGCAGCACAAAACCCATCTAATACCTCTGCCTTTTCTCTTCTCGTGATAATTGTCACTCCTTAGGGAAAACAAAATATTGATTTCAAATTCTGGCACAAAGCCAGTAATTTCAGAGGAGGTGGGTAAGTCGATTAAATTGACCCTAATGTTCAACTGGAACTTATTTTATTGATCCCAAAGGAAATGAAAGGCAAGATCAACCTCAGCGGAATTTGAACTCAGAATATTAAGATGGATAAAATGTTGCTAAGCATTTTGCCCAACATGCTCATGATTCTGCCAGCTCACTGCCCGCCTTAGGGAAAAAAAAAAAAATTTTGCTGGTTCTTTCTTTCTCCTTGTTTTCCCTTTCAATTGTAACAAAGATACTAATCAGCCCTTATAAAAGAATGACTTACTCAGGTAATGTCATCCACATAAGAAACAACACTTAAGTTAGTTTTTAACATATATAATGCAGGGGACATTAAAATGAAAACTAGAAATAATGAAGTGGTTATAAGACTGAAATGAGTTGGGAGTAGTCCCCCATACTTGTCAACATAATTAAAATATTAGTCACTGGTTAATATTGTCTATTCCTTACAACATAATTATCTCTAGTTAGCTATTTTGACACTCCCTGCATTGAATATGTTAGCACTAACCTAAGTGTTTGTAAAAGATTGTTTAGTACATGAGTCTACAAAATAATTTCTCAGAGAGCATATAGAAAAATGGTCTTTAACCTTAAACATACATAATACTAATTAAGTTAGACATGTTAATGAATTTATAAAATATTACTGAATATGATAGGCGTAGGAGTGGCTGTGTGGTAAGTAGCTTGCTTACGAACGACATGGTTCCGGGTTCAGTCCCACTGTGTGGCACCTTGGGCAAGTGTCTTCTACTATAGCCTCAGGCCGACCAAACCCTAGTGAGTGGATTTGGTAGACGGAAACTGAAAGAAGCCTGTCGTATATATATATGTGTGTGTGTATATGTTTGTGTGTCTGTGTTTGGCCCCCCAACATCACTTGACAACCGATGGTGGTGTGTTTACGTCCCCGTAACTTAGCGGTTTGGCAAAAGACACCGATATAATAAGTACTAGGCTTACAAAGTATAAGTCCTGGGGTCGATTTGCTCGACTAAAGGCGGTGCTCCAGCATGGCCACAATCAAATGACAGAAACAAGTAAATAGTAAATAGTATGACTAAAGACAACATATCAACAAAATCAAATATGTCTCTCTGGTTTGAATTAAAAGCAGTGTCTTCAAAGCAATGGCTGTTTAAAATGTTAATTAGTTACAATATAAAAATAATTATATATTAAATGAGGTGGTGGTAGGATATGAAAGAAATATTTCAATCACTTTGTTGCATTGTTGTCTTTATTTCAATTATCCTTAAATCGATTAACCCTTTTATTACAAATCTGTCTGAGGCTGCCCTGGGTCTATGACATCAACTTTCTGTTTTAAAGTCAATCTAAATTAGAATCTTTCATCAAAATTTCATGCAAATTTTTGTTTTAAATACCAGCTTAGTAACGACAAAGTTATTTTATTAAATTCTTTGTTATTTTCAAAATTAATTGAAACTGTATTTCAACAGAAATATAGTAACAAAGAAGTTAATGTTGAAAACATATTCAACAAGTATCATCAAATATAGAAACCAAGAAGGTAGTGACATAATAGAATGTTGATTTAACAGCATAAAGTGATAGCAAAAGATTAAAATAAATGTGAAGGGTAGCAATCATGACAAACCAATCATTTTATATGAAATAATGTGTGGGAAGTCAGGAATATTAGTACCAAATAGCAATCTTTATACACTATTTATACATTATGTACTTATTTCATTGACCTCAAAAGGATGAAAGGCAAAGCTGACCTTGGTAGAATTCGAATGCAGAATGTAAAGACAGACAAAATACAGCAAAGCATTTTTTCTAGCAAGCTAACAATTCTGCTGGCTTGCTGTCTTATGCTATAGTTATAAAATGGACAATCAGCATTAAATGTTTCAGGTGGCAGGTGCTGTAAGTGAGAGCTCAAAGTAGGCAGGAGGCATTAATAAAATTGCTTCATGTCACTATGAGACTATCCATAAAAGAATATCTTAACAAAAAGTACTTGCTTACACTTACACACACACAACTTGGTAAATACACAATTGAATTTTTATACAATTGTAATTATATACAAGTGTACAGAGACACACCTATTATCATCATTATTTTAAAATCTGCTTTTCCATGCTAGCATGGATTCACTGAAAGTTTTAGAGGCAGTATTCTACAGCCAGGTGCCCATCTTGTTGCCAACCCGTGTTTTGAAATAAGGTACTTTATCCCACTTTTTCATACGTCCAAGTCCTGATGCATGCTTTGGTTATGAAAGACATAAAAAGTATCACCAAACCAGCATCAATGCAAAATCACACAGAGAAACAGACACACATATGTATAATATACATTATTATTACTATTTTATATACTCTTTTACTCTTTTACTTGTTTCAGTCATTTGACTGTGGCCATGCTGGAGCACCGCCTTTAGTCAAGCAAATCGACCCCAGGACTTATTCTTTTGTAAGCCTAGTACTTATTCTATCAGTCTCTTTTTGCCAAACCGCTAAGTTACGGGGATGTAAACACACCAGCATCGGTTGTCAAGCGATGTTGGGGGGACAAACACAGACACACAAACATATACACACACATACATATATACGACAAGCTTCTTTCAGTTTCCGTCTACCAAATCCACTCACAAGGCTTTGGTCGGCCCGAGGCTATAGTAGAAGACACTTGCCCAAGGTGCCACGCAGTGGGACTGAACCCGGAACCATGTGGTTGGTAAGCAAGCTACTTACCACACAGCCACTCCTACGCCTCTATATATGCATGTAAAATAGACATCTCCACATATTAGCTCAATCACCAGAAACAAATGCATGTCATGTAACACCGGCACAAACACTCGTCATTTAGTAAAAAAGACTTCCTTCGATCATGAATGACCATGGGGTTGCACCTACAAAGTTACCCTCCGAGGTACAAATCTGGGAAAGGTTGTTTATGGAAGACTAGCAACCGCCCATGCATACCAGCCTCCTCTCCCCATGCCACCAATGTTATCCATGGGAAAGGCAATGGCCAATACAGCTTGGCACCAGTGACGTCGTCACTCATTTCTACAGCTGAGTGAACTGGAGCAATGTAAAATAAAGTGTTTTGCTCAAGAACACAACTCACTGCCCAGTCTGGGAATCAAACTCACTACCTCATGATTGTGAACCAGATGCTCTAACTACTGAGTCACGTACCATCATTCAGTAATGAACTCTATAACACTGAATGAATAGCAGAAATCATTCTACCTTTACAATAGAATATTTGATGCATTTTTGATCTTCACTCACTAATGGCTTGTGGTTGTAAAATTTATATTCATTTATATATCATCATCATCATTTAACATCCACTTTTCCATGCATGCATGGGTCAGACTATGTTAGTTGAGCAGATTTTCTATGGCCAGATGCCCTTCCAGTTGCCAACTCCTATCTGTTTCCAAGTAAGGTAATACTGGAAGATTGGAAACAAAGGACACCATCTGCTTACATCTATCACAATGTCATAGCAAGGAAACAGTAACATACACACAAACACACATTTACATATATAATGGGCACCTTTCAGTTTCCATTCACCACATCCACTTGCAAGGCTTTCGTTGGCCTGAGGTTATTATAGTAGACACTTGCCCAAGGTGCCATATAGTAGCACTGAACCTATAATCATGTTGTTGGGAAGCAAACTTTTTACCATATAGCCACATCAATATATATGTACTGAGGTTGAAAGACAAAGGGAAAATGTACCAGATTAACTTCAAAATATTAGCCATTGACTGAATTAACTCTTTAGCATTTAAACCAACCAGATCTGCTCTCTCACACCTACCCCACAATGTGATTATAAAAATAACCATTCATATTGAAATCTCAAAGCCACAAGATAATGCATGATTAATTCAAAACAATGTGAATAAATAAGCATTACATTTGATATAGCAATATGAATGTAAAATTATCAAGCATCAAATTTCATGTATTTTTAGAATGAATTGGATATTATTTACTTTTGGCATTGAATATTTAATATTTTTAGCTTTAGTTAGAGTAGGCACTTCCTACATTGTCTGAAAGAGGAAACACCTTTTGAACACACCATACAAAATAGGCAACGAAATTTGAAATCTAAAACATTTATTACTTACTTGGATTTAGTAAGAGGTTGCAGTTTCCAAGTGTCCTCATCTTCATCAAAATAGGCACGGTTCATGACTTTATTCTTCTCCTCATGCGGAATGAAATTTTCTATGATTAGTAACCTGAAAGTGAAAACATTAGCACAGAAAGTTTAGCCATAGAAACATACCCTTCCAGAAACTGTAGGAGGTTAAGCTCTATTTAGGTTTTAATGGATCTTGATTCAGGTTTGACATATGACTGTCCCAGTTGATCAACCAACGAAAGAACTACCTACACATTGTCTTATAAGGTAAGTGGCTGAATAAAGTACAAACACTTGCATCATCATCATCATCATCATTTTTATGTCTGTTTTTCCATGTTTGCATAGGTTGGACAGGTTTTCTCCAACACAGCATCCTGCTATTTTTTTTATGTTCCATAGTATCTTAATGTATCCTACATGTCATCTTCACATAAACTCAGTAGTGTGACACTGTATATCAAAGACAGCACCTTTGATTGATAGTGAATTTCCTTCCCATAAATTTTCATTTTACTCAATTTCATTTACATGGAAGATGCAGGTGTAGCTGTGGTTAAGACACTTACTTCGAAACCATGTAGACTCAGGTTCAGTCCCACTGCACAAAACCATGGGCAAATACCTTCTATAGCCATAGGTTGACCAAAACCTTGTGAGTGGATTTGGTAGATGGAAACTGGGAGAAGCCCAGTGTATAAAAATTGCTTTAATAAATTCCATGTGACCCTTGCAAACATGGAAAAGTGGATGTTAAATGATGATGAAATGATGAAGAGTGTGTGAGTTGTAAACAAGCATTACAATCTTACAAGCGAATATTGTTCGTTTCCAGTCTATTATGAAAAACATATCTAGCCATGTAGAAATATTACCTTACTTTGAAACAGATGGGTGGGGGGAGGTGACCAGGGAAGAGCATCCAGTTGTAGAAATCCGCCTCAATAAATTCCTCCAGACCCATCAACGTCATATGTTGTACACTTTTGTAGCGCATTAATGACACTACAAAAGTCTTTCTTATTAAGTGCGACTTCTCCTACCCAATGAAGTTATAGCATTACTTTATTCTAACTTTCTCATAGGGTTTCCTTGGTAGAGATATTAAGGTGGTTTGCCATTGCATTCCACAACTGGATGGCCACTGGTCCACAAGGAGCTCATCTGCCCCTTGACAGGTTTTGCTTTTAGTCCTGCGGGGTGTCCAGACACCTTCCTCACAAGAACAGCAAGCTACCCAAGTGGGGTAGCTGGTTTAGTTGCAGACGACTCAACCCTGGAACAGGTAGTACTGATTTACATGGTACCAGTTGCAGGTTTCATCAGCTTGTGATGAGATGCCTGACCTGACAAGTCTCTAACCCATGCAAGCATGGAAAAGTGGATGTTAAAACAATGATGACAACATTGGATTATTGGTTCAAAGCGAAAATTTGGCAGAAGATATGTACCAAGGTACTATACATAAGATTGAATTTAAAGGACTTTGTAGTTGAGAAACAAACATCTTAACCTTCACATGGTTATGCACCCATAGTTTAAATTTCGTTAAATGCCAAAAATCCCTGAATGGCTGGACACTAACATCATTGTTGGCACACTGATGTTGTAGAGAGAAGGGAAGAAGACAAAAAGAAAAATGGCAGCAGAATTGGAAGAGTGAAAAAGAGAAATATCAAGTGCTCATACTTGAGTTTTAGTTCCCGCGTCAGCTGCATCTGTGTCTGCTCCAGTTCCTGTCTCTCCTTAACGTGTTCTTCCTGTAAGTCTTGAATTTCTTGCTTTGTGGATTGTAACTTGGAAAACAACTGAAAATGTTGAGAGGGAAAGACATACAATTGTTGGTTAAAAGATAGGAAAATTATGAGTGAGGTAGAAGTGTATTTGAGTTAAACAGATAAGTTGAGACATAAGCATAGAGGTGGAGAAACTGAGTTGAATAAAGTGAATGAGATTGATGAACAATTACAAATGGGAGGACAGACTTAATTGAAATTGAATGAATAATTAAGTAACTGGATCAATGAAATGAACTGTAATGGGAAATTTCAGGTTTCATTGTAATACATACACACATATATCCAGGCCTATTCCCCATTTTTTTTAGGGAGGGGGTAGCCACAACAAGACACACACCAGGCATTCCATTCATTTTCCAGCTCAAAGAGGCGAGTCCTGTCCTATGCTTGGGTCAAGGCATAAAATGCAACCCCCAAATCAGCAGCAGGGCCCGACAGCATATGCTGGTTTACCCCTGCCGCATCATGCTGATTCTGTACCCCTTTAAGCAACATAAATTCACTCAACTGTCCACAAACGCTCTCCAAGCTTTCCTATCATTTATAAAATCTCTTGCCTCTCTCTCTCCAACATTTCTAACTACCAAAGCTTTCCTCACTCCATCCATCCACACAAATCGAGGTCTGCCTCTGGTTCTGCTGCCAACCACTTTCGCCTTCATCACCCTCCTTACATCCATCCTCTTCATGTGGCCAAACCACCTCAACATTTGTCTATCCATTTTGGCTGTTAGTTTTTCTCTCAGTCCTGCTTGCCTTTGCACCTCCTCATTCCTCATCCTGTCTAGGGTCATTGTAATAGATATATATACATACATATATGTGCGTGTGTGTGTGTATATATATATATATGTAAAACAATGAAACCAGAACGATGAATGAATCTTCATTCATTGCAATATATGTAGATGGTAGAGGCATAGTTATGTGGTTAAGAAGTTTAATTTCCAATTACATGGTTTCAGTTTCAGTCTCACTGCATGACATCTTGGGAAAATATCTTTTACTATAATCCTGGATTAATCAAAACCTCGTGTGTAGATTCGGTAGATGGAAACCAAAAAATGTCTGTCACACACACACACACACACATATATCTAGATATAAAATGAGTGTGCATTTGTGTTGATATCATGATTGTTATAAAGCAAGTGTCACACAAGCAGCAATCTTGTTTCTATTATCTCACTTGGAAACAGGTATGGGTTGACAATAAGAGGGACATCTGGCAGTAGAAAATATGCCTCAACTAATTCTGTTAGACCCATGCAAACATGGGGAAGTGGACATCAAAATAATTACTTTTTTTAATTTCTTTGTTTTTACTTCAACCTCTTGTTGCAGGGATGCATAGGTCTCCTGTAATTCTAGAGCTGTTTCTTCTTTTTGATCCAATTTTTGTTGCATCTCCCTTTCTTTACGCTATAATGAAATAAAAACAGACAATTAAGAACAACACTGACATATCAAAGTATTTTCTTTATGCAGTTACTAGCTTAAAAGCAACACTTTGTGCAGACTTTTGAGGTAGATCCTGTGGAGAGCTAATTGGGGCTGTGTCCCAAAACTAAGGGAGCTAAATAGCATGACTATGATACATCTCTAATGACTATATGCCCTGGTGGTTTTTGGTCAGAGGTTAAGGACAGATGAGAATTAATTCTTTAATGCAACCATTCTATTGTTCCAGTACCAAGTTGAATTCCAACTGATGGCCAATTTGTTCCAAAGTTCTTATCTCGGTGTATAATTACCGGAGCGAATGCCATTTATCTCTCCCTTGATCTCTGACATCATCTGACAAATGCCAACCAAGATGGTGTGAACCAGCAAAGCTTTGCCTGCTACAAGTAGCAAGCCAGATGCTTGTAAATCAGATCCCAATGATTGATGTCCAAGAACCAAATGAAGGTCAGATTGTTAATCCCAGGATCAGCCCGATTCCAAAAAAGGTATGTAAAGCAAATGTGGACTGAGATACAGGGGTCCTGGACAGACAGAATTTTGCATTTATTATTACAGAAGTTTGATCCTCAGTTATGTGGTTTGGGGTTTAGTCCTACTGCATGGCACCTTAGGTTAGTGTCTTCTACTATAGTCCTGGGCTGACCAAAGCCATGTGAATAGATATGGTAGATGGAAACTGAAGGAAACCTATTTATATGTATATAAGTGTGTCCGTGTGTGAATGTGCTTCTTGTCTCCTTATCTTGACATGGCGTGATAGTTATAAAACAGTGTCATTATTCCCAATCTTCTGCATAAATGTGTCCATTTGTGGAGAAATATTATATTCTTTTCTACTCTAGGCACAAGGAGAAATATTACATTACTAGGAAACAAGTAATTTTTGGCAACAAGAAGGGCATCTGGCTATAGAAATCTGTCTTAATATATTTTGTCTAATCCAGATATAAAATGTAATAAAGTACACATGCCCATTGTCTCTATGAGAGAAACATATACACATTGTATTCTAATAACTAGAATTGCCTTTTGTTTTAAGAAATATTACTTTGTTTGGTTGAATAGGACAGAAGAAATATAGCTACTTCATGTAGCAAGTATCACAAAGCAGAACATTCTCCTTGATATATGACTTTGTTTTGGTACAGGACATATGTACTTACGAATATTTTCAGCAAGGTAAACTTGGTATGCAATAATAATTACACTCATGTAATCATAATATCTGCACTATTATTTCATCTAACTTTTCATAAACACTAATGGTAGGTAATCAGATCTAAAAGTATCAGAGTATTTCTTCTAACAAAATAGGTTTTTTTAACCCATGAGCTGTAGCTGATAGCCATGATCAAATTTCTTACTCAATCAATATCTAAAATGTTGAAAGTAGGCTCTGTTGAAATTTTTCAATAAACAAAGAGAATTACATCAACTGGTGACATCGAGAACATATGATACTGTAGCTACGAAATTAAGATGTCGAGCAATTGATCTCATGATTGAGAGCTCAACCCTAACTACAGCCATTACTTAGATGACAGCAGACAACATTTCTACTTCTCATTTTAGAGCTAAACAGTAAAAAGGGCATCAAGATGTAGAAACAATTGCTCTAACAATGTGCATATAACTAAAATTTACAAATCCCATCTGGGGTGAAAAACAAAAGTAAAACAGAAAAACATTTTGTAAAATAGATAAGCTACATATTAAGATTTACCTTCTGGTCAGCAATTTCTGACCTTCGTTGCTCTAAGGCTCTCTGTTGTTCATTAGTGTGGTCAACAATGTTTTTGCCACCCATCAGTAACTTGCTCTCCATTGCCTGAAAATCAAATGCATTGAATATATCAATACAAGAAATTTAGGGATCACATATAACAATATGTTAGGACAACAATGACAGTTACATGTAAAGCTACAGATAAAATATAAAAAAAAAAAGAGGTTAAGCAGATCAAGTAGATATTATACTGGAATACCAGTTCAGGGGTTTTGATTTCAGTTCCACTGCAAGTATTTTGATGTACTCAATTTCATATTCATCAGGGTTATTTAGAGTTTCAGGAATAGATAGCAAATATTCCAAAACTATTTCCTAAGATACGGTAGCATTCTACTTACATTCAGTTAAAAGGTTAAAACAAGAGCTAAATGCCTTCTGTTATGTGTATTTTTAGGCTTTGAAGACATTTACATTTTTATACACTACAATAAATTTCTTAAAAAACAGCGCATGTTCTGAAGAACTCTTTAAAAATGAGCAAACCAAAGATCTTTGACACAAACAGAACTTATATGATTTAAATGGTTATTCCAAGCAGCAACTTTTATAGGAATCTTGCTACATACGAAAGTATTGTTTTGCTAATTCTTATTTTTCATAGCACAGAAGAAAGAATTGGTATTGGAAAGCTTTTCAACAGCAAACTACACCAATAATTTTAAATTCAGTTTTTCTTAGCATAAACAGGAAACAGTAAGATTGTGATATAGGCACAGGCATGGCTGTGTTGTAAAGAAGTTCACTTCTTAGCCATGTTGCTTCAGGTTCAGTTCCCCCTGCACAGTACCATGGGCAAGTGTCTCTTTACTATAGCCCTGGTTCAACCAGTGTCTTGTGAGTGGATACAGACAATGGAAACTGAAAGAAGACTTCATATGTAATTTATGGTGAGCTATGTAGTGATGTCACCATTTGTGGCAAGGATGCCACTGGTGATGCTTATTGACATTTCCTGTCAACAAATTGTCAGCTAACCCCACACTTCTGAATTCCCCCTGCAAGATAGCAGGTAAGGGTTGGCAGCGGGAAGAGCCTTCAGCTATAAAAATCCTGCCTCATCCCATCCCAACCCTTGGTACCAAGGAACAAAAAAGGAATCAAATACACAAATGAATGACAAAGAAATAATAGACATATTGTTTCATGCATAGCATTGATACACAACATAAAGCTGAAGTATTTAGTGTGATGTCCCTATGAAATTTAATGGATTATGAGACAGACTTAATATATACCACAAAGCATCTGTATTTTTACAGAAGTTCAAAAGTAATGGAGTATAGGAAAATCAGTTGGATTATGCCAAAACTGAAGCTGTCACTCCTATGAGAATTGTAGAACATATAGTAATATACAGAAGTACAGCAGCAATAGTTACAATATATGAACAGTTACCTTGATTTTAGATGCCAACATATCTCTAGCTTCCTTTTCTTTCAATAAGCGAGATTCATTCTCCTTTAGTTCTGACAACAGCTTTTCTTTTTCCTGTAGATCAATGAAGATTAATATTTAAACAAAAGGATTTTATTTTTTAAATATAAGACATTTTCATCAAAGAGTTTTTTAAAACTAGTTTTATATATTATTGGCAGAATTGTTAGCATGCCAGACGAAATGCTTAGCAGTATTTCATCTGCTGCTACATTCTGAGTTCAAATTCCATTGAGGTCGACTTTGCCTTTCATCCGTCTGGGGTCAATAAAATAAGTACCGGTTGAGTAATGGGGTCGATGTAATCAGCTATCCCCCTTCCCCAAATTTCAGTCCTTGTGTCTATGGTAGAAAGGATTATTTATTATTATTTTCATATCTATCACAGGTTTCCAATGCACAACTAAGCACAGATCCATGTTCCTTGAGTATGTGCATTGTTCCTGTTTTCCATTAGAGTTTCTATTGTAATGAAACTGTTCTACACAATATACACGTCTGCAGTATCTAAAGTTATATTTTTGCATGTTGTGCATATATGTAATTCCAGATGTTTTGGTTATGTATAGTTTTTAATCATTTCCAAGTCACCCTGGTATTATTATTATTATGGTTTGAAACTGGCAAAATTGTTAGAGCATCAAATAAAAATCCTTGTAGTATTTGCTCCACTTATTTATGTTCTGAGTTCAAATACTGCCAAGATCAGCCTCAACATTTATCACCCTGGGGTTGATAAAATAAAGAACAAGTTAAAAGTTGAAAACTGGGATCAATACAATCAACTATGATCTCCTCTCAAAAACTGTTGACCGGTTAGAAACTATTATTATTATGATTTGAAGGTAGCAAACTGACAGAATTGTTAAAGCATCAAAGAAAATGCCTTGTGGTATTTATTCCAGCTGCATAAATCCTGTCAAAGTCAACTTTATCAATGTCAAAGGAATGGAAGACAAGGTACCAGTTTAGTACTGGAGTTGATGCAGTCAACTGACATCCTTCTTCCCAAAATTGCTTTTACGACGCAGCACTGGCAAGAGTGCTTTTACATGGCACCAGCATGGGTGCTTTTTATGTGGTACTAGCACCCATGAGCCCACTTTCATATCTTACTCAGATAAGAAATTGATAGTCATTATTCCAATTTCTGCATATTTCATGATGATGATGATGATATTGATAGTGTCTTTGCATACTATTTTACTTAAATCATGGAAAAGTCATTATTTACCTCAGCTATTAAAGATTGGTCCCCCAAAATGGCCTTTTTCTCCTCTTCAAGCCGTTGTTGCTGTTCCTGCATATATACCTCAGCATCCACATTGTTGTCAGCTTCTTCTTCCTCTTCTTCCTCGTCATCTGACATTACCTCGCCACCTAAAGATTAAAAAAAGGAGAGAGAGAGAAAAATAGAGATTTTCCAGCTCAAATCATGGCAGCATCAATTTTTACCATGAATCTAAGAAGGGTTGAGAAAAATTAATTACACACTGGGATCAATTCAATTTATTTTAATTTCTCCTACAAATACAGAATTTGTGCTCTAATCTGTACATTTCAGGTATAAATTCAACATTGATCTAAGTTTCTTATTGTTATAAGCACAATCTTCTCAAAACTGATAAGAGAAATGAACTAATAAACTTACTGTCCAATCGTTTTTTTGACTTCTTTTTGCCATGAGATCCTCGTGCAGCTAGGTGAGCTTTTAACCTGAAATAAAGAGAAGACATTTACGTTTTCAGGCATTTTACACCCACCTCCTCCTTTTAATGCCCACTTCACACTTGTATGGGTCAGATTGAGTTTATTGTGGATGTGTGAAAACTTTGGAATTTTCTTTCTCATCATCAGTGGATTATAGTTATTATAAATAGGAGACCAGAGAAAATAAGTGTATTTCCATAATTGTGGAATCATGAAGAGAGACTTGTTGTTAGAAATAATGCTATTTAGTGACAAAAAATGCCTCTTATGAGGACAAAATCCATCTTAAGTATCAAGCATTTGTCTTTTTTGTTTTTATTTGCAGAGTCTAGAGCCCATGACCCTTGCAGGCTCTCTGAGAGTAGAAAGGTTGATACTATATAATGTTACAGGTCAACATTCTGCAAGAAAGATATGAGCAGAGAGAAGATTCCAGAAGATTGTTAGTCTGAGGAGAAAATATCTGGTCATAGTGGTTAGTATAGGGTTGGGAAAGTTTGGGTGGGTGAAGGTATAAGTAGATCAGGAGTGCCTGAGTGGCAAAGGTGCTAGATCAACCAATGACAAAGAACAGACACCATTGTAGTAGTGGTAGAAAAGACAAAGACATGTGACAGCATACGCGTGGGTAGAGGCTGGAAAATATCTGTTGATGATTGAATGCCAATCAGTTGGCTCTCTTCTGGAAGCAGTCCAGGATGTTTGTGTGCACAGTAGAAGTACAGTCCTAGATGTGGTAGTAGTGCTACATAGTGGTCTTCACTTTAGCTTTGCACAGTGTCTGCAGTTGTTGGGCTAAGAAGAGAAGAGTTAGTCCTTAGATGTGGGCCTTAACAGATGTGACTTTGTAGTAGAGATCTTAGTTGATAGAGAGGCCCAGCATTTGGAACAACTGTGAGGGCATGAGCTGAATGCAACACATGCTTAGTGGAGGGGGCATAGTGCAATGGTATATTCTGGATGTGAGTAGTGTTTGATTTATTTCTGCTGTGTGTGTGTGTACATAAGTGCATATGTATGTGTTTGTATCATATTGTTTTTGTGCTTAAATTGAAAAATCTATGACACCATTTAAGCAGTGTCAATGTTTATGTTGACTGCTGTCATGCAGTTTATCAGACAAAAGATCAAGGTAATAAATATCTTACTTGGAAACAAGGGAACATAACGAAAAGTGCACCAGGCTGTATAAGTCTCGTGTAACTGCAACCCATGTCAGTATAGAACAAGTAAATGTGACGATGGTGATGGCTACATGCACACATACACACACATTCTCTCTCTCTCTGAATTTTCACTGATCTCATCATCATCATCGTTTAACGTCCGCTTTCCATGCTAGCATGGATTGGACGATTTGACTGAGGACTGGTGAAACCAGATGGCTACACCAGGCTCCAATCTGATTTGGCAGAGTTTCTACAGCTGGATGCCCTTCCTAACACCAACCACTCCAAGAGTGTAGTGGGTGCTTTTATGTGCCACCGGCACGAAGGCCAGTCAGGTGGTACTGTCTCAAAATAATTATTCCTAAAATATTACAATTCTTGCAGAGTACCAACCTGGCAATTTCCTCTTGGAATTCACGTAACAAAGCATCTTTAGGATCCTCATTAATCTTCGGTTTGTTCTTGATGTTTTTGGCCCTGTTTGCATATCTGTAAGTGTTGGAGAGGAAAGGAAATAAGGAATAATATTACACACATCTAACTTCAACTGCACAACTATAATTTTACAGTTTACTTTATACAATTTTTATACATTTCCCTTATTAAGTAGAAAGTAGCATCTTTTTAATAGAAATTTCATATACTGTTGATAAAAACAAAGAGCATACAATAGGGGCTAATAGTTCTGTCAATAAATTGTTTATTAAGCACTTGTTTCAATGTGGTCCAGAAGCTTTCTATGCCATAAAATATCATCCAAATATGGAGCCTTTGTCAATCACAAGTAACCACTTTATATATAAATAGCTGTATCAGTACTAAGGAATCAAACTTAACCAAATTGTCTGCCTCTAATCTAGACCATTCTAGGATATCAAATTATAGGGACCAGAAGAGTAAGTAGCAGTCATTAAAATAATCTGCTCTCTCTCTCTCATTTTTAAAATAAGATTATTGTGAGCTAATAAGAGTCAATGTGTATTTGCTCAAAATACAAGTAGCAGCAGCCAAGTCATCTTCTAATGACACCCTGTCTTAAAATATATCAACAGTAAAAGAAAAAAAAACCCCACTCCAAACAAATACAAAAACAATTGCCCTAAGAAAATTATACCTTAATCTTATACATCATCTAACTTGCTTGCTGGCACTCCGTCGCTTACGGCGTCGAGGGTTCCAGTTGATCCGATCAACGGAACAGCCTGCTCGTGAAATTAACGTGCAAGTGGTTGAGCATTCCACAGACACGTGTACTCTTAATGTAGTTCTCGGGGATATTCAGCATGACAAGGCTGGCCCTTTGAATTACAGGCACAACAAAAACAGGAAGTAAGAGTGAGAGAAAGTTGTGGTGAAAGAGTACAGCAGGGTTCGTCACCATCCCCTGTCGGAGCCTCGTGGAGCTTTAGGTGTTTTCGCTCAATAAA
>NC_068987.1:56905963-56906858 GCF_001194135.2 Octopus bimaculoides | reverse complement strand
TCAACGGAACAGCCTGCTCGTGAAATTAACGTGCAAGTGGTTGAGCATTCCACAGACACGTGTACTCTTAATGTAGTTCTCGGGGATATTCAGCATGACAAGGCTGGCCCTTTGAATTACAGGCACAACAAAAACAGGAAGTAAGAGTGAGAGAAAGTTGTGGTGAAAGAGTACAGCAGGGTTCGTCACCATCCCCTGTCGGAGCCTCGTGGAGCTTTAGGTGTTTTCGCTCAATAAACACTCACAACGCCAGGTCTGGGAATCGAAACTGCGATCCTATGACCGCAAGTCCGCTGCCCTTACCACTGGGCCATTGTGCCTCCACACATCATCTAACATGTAAATGATAAATAAACAAAATAACTTAAGATATTAATAGTTTAACCATCCCCTCTAATTTATTGGCAATAGAATGAAAAATAGCATAAACAAATGAAAAATATCATTCAGGTTTAATATGAATAGGAGTTAACTAAAGGATCAGCAGGAATAAAATTTCCTGCATCTCCTAATATATTAGGAAACAGCTATCTTAATTCAAACAATGCAAATAATATTACAAGAAATCCCAATGCACTTTTAAAGCTATGATAATGACGATAAGGTTTTAAAAAAAACAGAACGAAAGTTTTGGATAATATAGTTCTAGATAGCATATCTGAGGAAATAAATGATGGGTTAGTCATTATTCATCATCATCATCATCGTTTAACGTCCGCTTTCCATGCTAGCATGGGTTGGACGATTTGACTGAGGACTGGTGAAACCGGATGGCAACATCAGGCTCCAGTCTAATTTGGCAGAGTTTCTACAGCTGGATGCCCTTCCTAACGCCAACCACTCAGAGAGTGTAGTGGGTGCTTTTACGTGTCACCCGCACGAAAACGGCCACGCT
>NC_068987.1:56903380-56905664 GCF_001194135.2 Octopus bimaculoides | reverse complement strand
AAAAGCGATCTGAGATTCAGCATCCTAAAGACATAGATTTTAAATCTAAACAACAGAAACAAAGATTTTCTTTTTTATTATCTTCTACCTTTAGTTTCTTGTAGCTATTTTATACTATCACGGTGAAACAGTTCTAAGATAAAGAAAAATAAGATAAATGAAAAAAATTATCATGAAAAAGCTAATTCTTTACCTCAGTGTTGTAATGGATTCATCATAATTATAGCTAGCTGGGCCGATATTTGCAACCATGACAGTGCGAGCATTTCCTCCCAGAGAATCTATAAAATAGCAAGAAAATAGCAGAACATATGGCATTAATTTATTCATTAGTTTTTATGTCCATTTTTCTATGATAGCATGGATTAGATGAATGTATTATTGAGGCATTGTTTTACAGTTGGATACCCTTCCTGTTGCTAACTCATGCTTGTTTTCCAAGAAAGGGAGCTCTTATTATTTCAAATATATTCGTAGGCATGAAGCCAGGGGACTATTATTTGTTGACAGGAGAAATGACAACAACTTCATTGCTTGTGGTTTCTGATATTCAGAAACGTTTCTGAAAGCTGATCAATGATATGTCAGGATGGTAGCCTTCTTTATAAAATGCTACAGTGTCAGCCTGTTCAGTTGTCATTAAAATTTCTTATATTTCAAATCAAAAAATGTTAGTAATTGTTCTTAGTATCTTTGACATTTTCTGAGCAAAGGGTTCTTTAACCCAATATTTACATGATATTATTCTGGACATGTTCTTTGTATTGGAAGATTATCCAATGCTTAAAATAATAGGGGTCAGTTTTTAGAATGCTTACGAGGAGGTGCTGAAAAGTTCCTGGCTTTGGGCAAAAGATAATACAGGAAGACCAGTTAATTATGATTTTATTGAAGATATTCCCTCTCAGATTCACACACTTATTGTAGAGCTGCTTCAGTTTTTCTAAGCCCTGTAAAAGAACTCAGAAGGTTCTTTTGTGATACCCTTAAAGCCAGGAACTTTTCAGCACCCACTAGTATGAGGCTAGTGATGTGAGGCTAATTTTAAAAGAACTCCAGGAGTTTTCTAGTGACTGACTAAAGAAAGACATGACAGAAAAGTGTGGATGAGGATGAATAAATCAGGTGACATGGAAATGCAATGAAAGGAAATATGATTACCTTGTAAAAGTCGTGTCAATTTGGAATCTCGGTATGGAATATGGGAGCTTTTGCCATCAACGAGAGCTGATATAACATTACCAAGTGCAGACAGAGACAGATTGATTTTTGTAGCTTCTTTTAAACGTTCTCCCTGTGAAAATATAAAGGCTTTTCAAATTGCATCTATATACAAATTCCTTTCCACATCAAACAATTCTGGATCAAATTTAAAAGAAATTATAGTCAAATTATTTCATCATCATCATTTTAATGTCCACTTTTTCATGCCTGCATGGGTCAGATGGAATTTGTTGAAGCAAATTTTCTATCATCAGATAACTCTCCTGTCAGCAACCTAGAAGGAAGATTATGACAGTGACCTTCATTGACAAGTATCAAGTGATGTCAGCATACACATAACTGTATGTATATATTAGCTTCTTTCAGTTTCCATCTGCCAAATCCACTCACAAGGGTTTAGTTGATCCAGGGTTATAACATAAAAGAATTATATAAGATGCCACACAGTGGGACCTTCTTGACCTTCTTGCTTCCAGCCCTCAGCTGTTTCCAAGCAAGTTAATAAATTACTAGTCTATCAAACAGCAAAGAGGAATTGATAACATGGAGAACTGGAAATAAATGACACCGTTTGAATGAGCCTTTTGTTTACAAAAATTGCACAACATATCAAGAAGCCAGAATATGCTTTTGTAGTGGACTGCAAACAAACGATACTGTTCACATGAACAGAGATGAAGGGAAATATTCACACAATCACAGATATCCCACCTCGGCTGGCTGGCACACACACACACACACAGAGCAGACTTTTTCAGTCTCTGTCTACCAATTTCACTTATAAGATATTGTTTGATCCGTGGCTATAGAACAAAATACCAGATGATAATAGCTGTACATCATCATCATCCTCATCATCGTTTAACGTCCGCTTTCCATGCTAGCATGGGTTGGACGATTTGACTGAGGACTGGTGAAACCGGATGGCAACACCAGGCTCCAGTCTAATTTGGCAGAGTTTCTACAGCTGGATGCCCTTCCTCACGCCAACCACTCAGAGAGTGTAGTGGGTGCTTTTACGTGTCACCCGCACGAAAACGGCCACGCTCGAAATGGTGTC
>NC_068987.1:56892814-56900758 GCF_001194135.2 Octopus bimaculoides | reverse complement strand
TTACTCCCATCACCTTAATTTTCAGTTTACAAAATGAATCATAGTTTTCATAAACTTGGTCAAGGGAAGAAGGTAAATCCCTATTTCCCCATCCTTGAACTCTTTCAAATAAATGCAAAACTTTACACTTACCGTAGAACCAGTTTTAGTTTGTCGTTCACTACCAGCTAAGTCGACCAGATTCAGTTTACCAACACGAATATGATTCTCTCCATCAACACCCATCTTCAGAGAAAAGAAAACCAAATTAACTATGAAGTGAATCAATAGATGTTTAAGGAAGCTAACAGGTGTTTGTGTCAGCAGGTAGTAACAAAAAAAAAAAAAAAAACTTTACAAAGAGGAATACATTATTTTTACCAACAGAAAGAATAGTCTAAACATTTCAGTATGATACCAAACAAATTAATAAACAACATGTTTCACACATTTAATAGCTACCTCTGATTTAACTCCACCCACAAATAATGGTCTTACAATCACTTGGACCCAATGTAAAGACAACGGGGCTAATAATCCATTTCGGGTTATGGAAATTCAAGTAATAGGCTCAAACATTTGAAATCAGACAAATTAAGCAAGGAAGGGAGATAATTTCTAAATGGCAACTAAAGTAATTATGAAGGAAATTCAAGCTTAAAGTTAAGTTGCAGCATCATGTTAATTCAGTTAGTATTATATTAAAGCAAAGTGTTAGTATTATACTATAACAGAATGTTAGTTAGCCAGCTGTAAAATTAAAGTATTAGATTACTGACTGTAAAGTTATGAGCTTATGTTTTGAAACAAACACAGCATTGTGCCTCTTGCCTCTGGTCTCTATGAAAAACTCATCCCAATTACTCAAATGCAAATGTTCAAATTTTCAAAACAATCTCACCTCTAATAGTTAATAGAATTAATTACTAAATATCAATCATAATATGTTACAAGGTTCACAGACAAGAGGTGGACCTGTGCAGTTTTCAAGCACTATCCAAGAGACTGGAAAAGATTACTTAGAAGATGTCTGAGATGATGGACAGAAGACATAGTCATCTAATTAGGGCTCAAATGAGAGAGAACAGCCAATCAAGAGGAGAATGGAAGCACATTGCCACCTGCAATATATAAGGACATCTGACAGTCTGGTCAATAAGAAGTCTAAATATAATGCTTTCAAATTTTGGCACAAGGCCAGCAATTTTTTTGGGGGAGGGGAAAAGTCGATTATATCATGCCCAGTATTCAACTGGTACTTATTTTATTGACCCCGAAAGGATAAAAGACAAGGTCAACCTCGGCAGAATTTGAACTCAAAACAAAGACAGATGACATGCTGCTAAGCATTTGACCTGACATGCTAACAATTCTGCCGGCTCGCCGCTTTAAGAAGAATCAACATATAACATTGATATTTACTCTGAAATGGTTATGTGCTTGCTTCTTCCTCTTCTCTTGGTTGTCTCTTGTGAGATTTTCTTTTTCACTAATGTGTTATGAGTTAAAACGGCATAGACTCCACTCATCAGAGTGGATATCATACTGGATGGACAATGAGCTTGTACGCCGAGATCAAGTCCACTTCCATGCATCTCAGTCAGCCTGACTCTTGAACATGGCAGAAAATAATGAGAATGTCCCCTGTAACAGGTTTACACTTTATTGAAGAAAACAATTGATTTCTCATCCTCAATGCTTTAAAATTGCAGCTAAACTCTGGTTTTCATGAGTCCCTTGGAGTTTCATGATGCAATCAACTACACATTGTATTAAATGTACATATAGAATCACAACATATATACAAGTAAATATCAAGTATGTGTGTATGCATGTGTGCATGTGTGTACATACACATATGAGTGTGTACATGCAGATATTCAAATGTATTTACCTCACTGCATTCTATAGTGATAATAAAAATGGCATGTGACCGGGAACTGTGCTCATTCATGTTTGTCGCGCTGGATAAATAGATATCAATGGCTAACTGTTTTTGTAAAGTCAGTATTGAAAGTATATTTGCAAAAAATATAATTTAAGCTACATTGCATTCATGAAATAAAAAAAAATTAATAAATAAAAATAAAAAATTAAATGACATTTTCATTTTTTTAAATTTATTAATTAAACACTTGTAACTCTGATTTCATTACATTATTCAATTGATTTGAGCTCTGGATGCATTAAATTCATGTCAATTTTGTTTTCTAAACTCAAATTATTGAATGAAGAGCTATGGCAGTCTGATGTTCTTTGAACTGGAGAACCTAAGTGCTAAATGTAAATAAAGTAAAATTACTGATGCAGCCACCACCAGTTCCACAGCTGCCACCACTCATTTAATAATCATAAGAAACATATAATACATCTTTCTCACATCTAAGCAAACATCTTCAACTGACATTTATTTCTATGCCACTATGGTGGCCTTAACCAGAAAATGAGCTTTGAAATAACCCCGATAAGTATACAACAATGGGAAGCTATGTGTAACAAAGAATTTCTTTAGCTTGTTTCTTATTTTTAAAAAATTTATATCTTCTATGTAGCACCTTTGTGTAAACAAGTTTGTGACATTTGGATCAGCTGTCATTAATGACAACGTTCTGTTGTCTCACCTCCTGTTTAATATATAGTGCCCTGGAGGATGTGTCTTCTGCTATAGCAGTGGACCAATCAAAACCTTGTAAGTGGTTTTGATGGACAGAAACTGATAGTAGACTGTCGTGTACATGTGTATATATTTATGTATGCTTGCATGTGTGCACATTTATGTGTGTGTTTACATTTGCTCTTGCTTCCACAAAAGTTGTGACCTATGAGTGGTGATGTTGTTACGTCTGTCATGAAATCATACATTTGTGGAATAAGAGACCTCTTACTTGGAAAACAGCTAAGTGTTAGCAACAGAAAGGACACCCAACAACAAAACAATGCATCAGTAAGATATTCACCTAACCCATGCTAGCAAGCTATTCACATTTGGTTATTTACAAGAACCTACTCAATCTCAGAGAAATGAAGCCATCAAACACAAGAGACATAATTCCTTGATTGTTTATAAATGAATAGAATGAGGCTAAACACTGTAACAGCATCTCAAGTTTAAAGAGTTAACAAATGACAATTTTACTAGAAATATGTGAAAGAGTTCAATGGATACTAAAGCAGACTTTGATAATTTGTAAAGTAACAGAATTTTTTTTTGTCTTTGGTCAATAAGTGATATTTCCTATTTACTTCTAACTAGAAATCAAAGAAAATAACTACTATTTCCTTTAGACTTTGCTTTTGTGACCTGGACATCAATGTTTTGAAACTGACCTATTTTTCATTACATTTCAGACATCCAGTACTGAGTTGCTGAAGCAGAAATATCATTATAGCAAATATTCTGCTCAGTACCACATAACTGCTTGTCAGTTGCTCAACCTTAACTACTTGGGCATGTCCCTTAGTGGTGGACAATATGTATATCTTTAATGATGAGCAGGAGTAGAGGAGTGGGGGCATCATAGCCATGTGTTGAGAGGGAGTCTTTGTAGTTTGAATAAATGTAACAAAAGCAAAGTTTGAAGGAAATATTAGTCATTTTTCATACTTTCAAGGGGTAAGCAAATAGGAAATAACAGTTGTTACCCAAGGACAAAAAGTGTGTTACACATTGTAAGGGGAAGGCTTTCAGACTGATTGCTTGCTACAGTTATTGTTGATGAGTTATTGCTACAGGTATTGTTGATCATATCTCAAATGAACTTATTGAGGTAATCATTCTATAGTCAAAGTTGCTGAAATCTAGGGATCACTGCCTAATAAGAAGCAAGAAGTTGGCATGCCAACCAGTTGCTAGGTTAGATAAGAGACAGGTATTAATTAAACAGGTACAGTACTTGACAGAGTTAGTGCAAAGGGTGAAATGGCAGTGATAAGATATAGGACAGCTAGATCATAGGTCACAGGCTAACATTCCACTAGAATCTTGTGGCATGACATTAAAGTGTGCTTGTCCCAGTTTATTTAGTTGGAGAACAGATAGAAGAGTGAGTTAATGAGAGCCTCTACATTGATGCTTGACCAGCTAGAAAAAGCAGTCAGATCTCCCTCAAATCGCTATCGTAAAAATAAAAGGACATATTCAGTGATGTGGTTGTAGATACTCTGTCTAGAAAAATTAAAATTAAAATTAGCTGGTCACAGATGGAATACATGATGTTTGTAGTTTCCTTGCTTTGGGGGACAACTTGGGCTAAACAATATATTAAATAATTTTCTAAACGACCACTTGTCTTGTTAGAAATAACATCTAAATGTCTTTCTGATCACACTCTGCCTTCTTGGAAAAAAGGAAGGAGAAATTGGATAATGGTAACCTGGATTCATTATGAATACAAAAAGGGCTGGAACGTTTTTCATCATAGATCTGTTGGATGATCAGGGCTGAAACTGAGGCAAAATAACAGATACCAGGCTGTCAAAGAAAAGTTAGTGGCAAAAGGCTAGCATCCAGTGGAGAGATGGATTAGATGTGTTTCTAATATGTTAAGCAATATAGCAAATAAATAGACCTCTGTGGTTTGTAACTGGATTAACAAGTGACTTTAGCATATATCTAGTATATGTATTGCAAGCTCTCATTACATCTTATTAAAAATATGGGAATAAGCTGTGAGATTAATGGCCTAAAGACTAAGTCTTTCCTTCACTATTTTTGTCATTACAATGAATTATTAAAGAAATTTGACAGAGAACATACCCAACAGCACGATTCTGGTTACCAACATTCATCACATGTTCAATTTCCTTTGCACTTTTGGTTACAAACGAAGACAAATCCTGTAATTAAAACCAAAATAAATGAACATATTAATCATTTCATCCAATATTTAATATGGCAATTGATAAAGACATACTTTCAGCTGTAGTTCTAAAACTAAGTTACATACTCTTTTACTTGTTTCAGTCTTTTGACTGTGGCCATGCTGGAGCACCGCATTTAGTCGAGCAAATCGACCCCAGGACTTATTCTTTGTAAGCCTAGTACTTATTCTATCGGTCTCTTTTGCCGAACCGCTAAGTTACGGGGACGCAAACACACCAGCATCGGTTGTCAAGCAATGTTGGGGGGACAAACACAGACACACAAACACATATACACATACATATATATATATACATATATACGGCGGGCTTCCAAATCCACTCACAAGGCTTTGGTCATCCCGAGGCTAGAGTAGAAGACACTTGCCCAAGATGCCATGCAGTGGGACTGAACCCGGGACCATGTGGTTGGTAAGCAAGCTACTTACCACACAGCCACTCCTACATATTGATAAAAAAAGATCATTGTTTGTGCTGTATACATCAAGATCTGAATTTTCATACTTATTAATACATTCGGGCAAATTTAAATGTATTAAGAATAAATATGCAAATCCTCATCGATGTTATATATTAGAATCACATATTTATCCTTGATTAATCAAACTTTCTTTAAAAGAAGACAACAATAGTGATAACAACACCAACACTATTATTCTACCACCACAAAAGCAGCTATTTTGCCATATTAAAAATGTGGTGTATTGCAATATACCACATTCCAAAATGTTTAAGATAGGTATTATCTGATATATGAGGCCCAATAATGTCATATCTGACCCTACCACCTTTTCCTACATATGATGTGTGTATGTGTGAGTGTATGAATGTATGAAAAGAAATAGCTCTCAAGATTCAAATCATTGTCATTATCGTTTTAATGTCCACTTTTCCATGCTCACATGGATCAGATGGAATTCAATGAGGTGAGGAAGATTTTACTGCTGGATGCATTTCCTCTTGCCAATTCTCACGTTTCTAAGCAAGGTAGTATATCTCCATGAACAGACATGTTCTCATGGCATATTTGAAATGAATGACACTGCTTGCATAACAGTGACACTAGTTAATAACTATTGGCCAATGTCAAGACAAGGAGGTACAAATACATACACACATATATATATATACACATGATGGGTTTCTTTCAGTTTCAATCTAATCCCACTCACAAGGTTTTAGAGAAATTTGCTCAAGGTGCCATGCAGTGGGACTGAACATGAAACCACTATATGAGAAGCAAACTTCTTAACCATACAGCCATGCCTGCATTATCAAATACATATCAAAATTTGAAGCAGCAGCCAAACCTAGCCTCACAGGAAAAACAGCTGTCATACATAACCACACATTCAAAGACAATTTTTTTACTGAAATCATCATCATCAATCCATCCACCATAGCAGAATTGATATCGGTGCTGGTGCCATGTTAAAAGCACTGGTGCTAGTGCCATCTTAGAAGCACTGTTGCTGGTTCCACATACAAAGCACCCAGTGTACTCTGTGAAGTGCTTGGTGTTAGGAAGGGCATCCAGCTCTAGAAACCATGCCAGAACAGACAATGGAGCCTGGTGCAGCCCCTGCCCTTCACAGCTCCTGCCAAATTATCCAATCCATGCCAGCATGGAATAACATATGCAAATTATAATGATGATGATGATATCCCATGCTGACTTGGGTTGGGAGGTTTTACAGGATCCGATGGGCCTATCAGATCCTGCATCAGGCTCCAGTGTCTGCTTTGGCATGGTTTTTACAGCTGGGTGCCCTTCTTAATGCCAAACACTTTTCAACATGCACTGGTCCTCATTTTCTTTTGTGTCGAGAAATATACTTAAATCCCAAATATTGCTCATACAAGTAAACCTTACTGTGACTTGCCTCTCACCATCAGGCCCATTGTAGCACTTATACTCAACCCCTCCTCCTCAGAATGCTCACCCTCAGGAATTCTCTCTCTGCACACATTTTTCTATAGCTACTGACTAGCAACTATTTTATAGGAATATTAATTGTGTTAATCTCACTGATCTCAGAGGGCTTGTGAAGAGCACGGACACAACCTCTCCTCTGAAACTAACTCCCTACCAAAATTCTATTCCAGATTAAAAAAAAAAAGGAAAACTATAAAATTTTATTAGCATCTGTCCTTTTAAATCAGTTTATTATGAAACGAGGGGCATGACCATATGCTAAGGACCTTTCAGCTCACCCCAAGTAGGTAATATTGATGCAGCCAAAATCTAGGTTAAAAATGTGGGCAGAGGAACAAATGGGCCTGGTTTGAATGCTTACAACATAATGAATACTACTTAAGAGACCCAAATATCTAATGGTGGTGTTAAAAACCATGCTGTGTTTTAGGGCTATTTTTACAGACATACAACAAACTTTGTTGCTGTTGTTGTTGAGCTGGAAGATAAGCAAAAGCATTTCATGGTAAGTTGAGATGATTATGATATTTTTTTACTGTTTTGTTGTGAGTCATTTCCATCATTTTTGTTATGACTCGGCTTCCAGTCAACTGGTTCACATTACACATCATAACTAGTAAATAATATATATTAGTGACAGAAGCTGTATTAATATCAAGAAGTAATATTTATCCCCACTTAAACATGGATGTTCTGTCAGAACTATACTGTGGACACTTTACTGCCAGAGATAACAGTGACACATTTCCCTGCCAGCAATATATAGAAGTAAATACTAGTAAATACTTTTGCTGCCATTCTAACTTCGTATCTCATAGAGATTTTAATTCATTTAACACTGCTAATATAATTATATCTCCATCTATATTATATAATTAGTTAAACACAGTAGATATTACAAATAGAAAGAGAAAACAAACAACCTCAAAACTAAATATTACTAGTATTGGGTTGGACTGCACAAAAAACATTTTCTTAATTTAACAAATGAAATTATTTCTAAATTTCTTTTTTGTAGTGGTGGGGAGTTTCATACTCTATTACTCTTTTACTGGTTTCAGTCATTTGACTGCGGCCATGCCTGAGCACCACCTTTTAGTTGAGCAAATCGGCCCCAGGACTTATTCTTTGGAAGCCTAGTACTTATT
>NC_068987.1:56876630-56892804 GCF_001194135.2 Octopus bimaculoides | reverse complement strand
TGAGCAAATCGGCCCCAGGACTTATTCTTTGGAAGCCTAGTACTTATTCTATGGGTCTCTTTTGCCGAACCGCTAAGTTATGGGGACATAAAAACACCACCATCGGTTGTCAAGCGATGCTGGGGGGACAAACACACATACATATGTATACATATATATGATGGGCTTCTTTCAGTTTCTGTCTACTAAATCCACTCACAAGGCTTCGGTTGGCCCGAGGCTATAGAAGACACTTGCCCAAGGTGCCACGAAGTAGGAATGAACCCGGAACCATGTGGTTGGTAAGCAAGCTACTAACCACACAGCCACTCCTGCGCATACTTTAGATAACTTTCTTTTTATTATGAAATAAAATTTAGTCATGTTATATACCAATAACCTAACAATACAGTGACCTTCAGACTAAACAAAATGTTAGGTGCTCATAGGAAAGAGATATAGATAACTGAATCAATTGGTGCTTATTTCCTTGACTACAAGAGAATGAACTGAAAAATGGATCATGGAAAGATTTAAATTCAGAACAAGGACAGATAAAATCAAATAATTAAAAGCATTTACTTCAAGATTTTCAGCTAACTTGTCACCCCCAGTTATTTACTTAGTATAAATTATTTAATCTGATATTTTATATAAGACATTTATAACATAATATAACAAAGAGAGATATAGGCATAACTGTGTAGCTAAGACATTAGGTTTATATGAAAGGATTAAAGTAATTGGGATTATTTTTTATGCCACAGTTAAGCTAATATATTGTGTCATCCCATAAATAATGTGGTCTTTTTTATACTTCTCTTATTTTTCAAAATTAAGATAAACAAATTTCGTTTTTGATCTAAAATATACTCTCCTTCATTTTCTATGATGCTTTTCCATCTATCTGGTAGACTTGCGAGGCCCCTCTTCCAAAATTCACTTGTCAGTGATTAAAAAACTCCTCCAGTGCTGTTCTGACTTAGTCTACAGAATTTTGTCCAAATGATTTTGAAGACTGAGGAATAAATGATAATCAGATGGAGCAATGTCCGGTGAACATGGTGGGTGGTGCATCATTTCAATGTTCAAGCTGCTCCAGCCTTTGGAATATCATCCTCGCTGTATGTGGTTGAGCATTATCCTGATGGAAGAACACCTTTTGTCTTGAAACCAAAAATGGTAGTTTTTCTTCTAGTGCTAACTTAAGCTGCTCTCAGTAGATCTCCTTTGTTATCATTTGGCTTGGATTTAAAAGTTCAAAGTGAATTAGACCTTTCAAATCCCAGCAAACAGCTAACACTTAACATGGGAGAAAACCTTCTTAAGCCTAAGGTGGCGGTGGGACATTAAATTTGTAGAATGGTACATTAGAGAAGTCAGGTGGCAGAATGGAAGGTGAGAGAGAAGGGAAGATGGTTGAGAATAGGACAGATATAGGGAAGAGGGTGGAGATTAAGGGTTGATTAGAAAGAAGGGAAGTAACCATGTGGGAAGCAGACCATTTGCTGTGACAGCTTCAAAGTTCATCTTGGAGGATTTGTAAGAATGAAATAGCTGTGTGAATGAAATGGGATGAGGGAAAATTGAGGCAGGAGTAGGAGTTGGTAGGTTTGTAAAAGCCAGAAGATGGAGACAGGTGGGATAATAAATAGAAACAGAGAGCAGTCCCACCTGGAATGTTAAATGATGATGATGATTAGGTCTCAAAAGTTGAGAGAAGTAAAGTGGATAGTGATAATGAGGGCAACAAAAGAAATGAGCTGTTCTTTTACATCTACTTACCTTGACATACACACCAGTATCAGGTCGTTCTTTTAGTTCAAGTCGCTTGGACTGATCTTTGGACAGTAAATCTCGAATTTCTTCCTAGAAACATAATATGGAAAAAGCAACAAAGACATGATAGTTTATATTTGAACAACATTTTAAATCTTCACTAAACTCAAAATGGGTAAAAAAAATTATTAATGAGAAATCTATAAATATATTTTTAAAAATCTCTCCTTGTTTAAATAATGTTTCCTAATTTGTACTTCATCATCCTCAGTAACTAGACAGTCCTTTGTGGTTGAACAAAATTAGAAAATAAGAAAAACTTAATCTTTCTTTAATATTTACTTATATAAACCCATAAGAACTGAATGATTTTTCCATGTCAAGAAAACTGAACTCAGAAAAAACTAAATATTACAGTGCATAAGTGGCATTATGGTGACTGGTGAAAAGGTATTAAAATTATAAGGAGGGACAGGTTTTTATAGGCGCTTCACTATGTCCTTGAGCAAAGTGTCTTAATTATAGTTTGACAAAATGACAAAGCATTTTATTTATGGTTATCATAATTACAGATTCACAAAGCATGTGTAGTGGCACGTGTGGCTGCCATCTTGGGAAGTGCCATTGCGCATGTGCAAGGGATTTGCCGCCAGTGGAAGTACCCGAGCACGCATGCGCAATGCAACAGGTGGAGAAAAAAGTTATAGCGTTCCTTCTCTTATTCATCCAGCCGGCGTCGTGTCAACATGTATCTCTCAGCTCTCCACCGACATGTGGTCGAAGCTTCCTTTGGTATTATAGCGGCATGCCTGTTCACCCAGGAACGAAATGGCTCTACACCAACCAGGAATAAATTACTGATCTGTTGTTACTGTTAAACCTCGTGTTTGTTGTATTTCTGAATTTAATAAATAATATAAGAACTGGGGAGAGATGGCCAAGCCATCATATCTCATCCAACTCTTATACATCAAATACTCACTATATATATTTGTGACAGACACTTATCACAAGTATTGCAATTTACTTCTTATTCTACTTGTTTCAATTAAACTAGCTGGAAATAAATATCACCTTATGTAGAAATAACCTGGTATTTAGTTATGTTCAGTTAATGTTTTATACCCAAAACTCCAAGGTTAAGTTTGCCTTTCAACTATGTAAAATCAATAAAATAAGTTCCAAAGAAGTACTATGGTCAATTTGACTATTCTACCACTTAACATTTATGCAATGTCATCAGTCCTAATATGCTTGATGCATATTCAAACTGGGGAACAAGTTACTCCAGTTCGTATGTGCATGAAGCATATTCAGACTGATAATAACTTTGCAATTTTACTTATCACTGCTTAGCGCACCCCCTGCATAATTTACTTATGGTGAGCCACCGTATGGCGTTACCAGTCACCGTATGGTGACTGGAAAAGCATAAGAGAGGTAATCTCTTAATTCAGCTTGTGGTATTGTCAGCTTAGTGTCTGTTACCGATGAGGAGACAACTACTCCGAAATGTTAACATCACATAGTCTAGGTAGATGGTGCTGTGAGCTGATCTAGGTGTACACACACCATTTGTCAACAAGTGAGATATATTCTCCATGACAAAATGCAGCGAGTAGCTTGTTCCCCCAGTGTGAACATGCATCAAGCATATTCAGACTGATAACATTCCAATTTTACTTATCACTGCTTAGTGCTCCCACTCTGTAATTAACATCTATAGATGTCTCTGCTAGCAATCACCATAAATAAAATACTTGTTGAGTACAAGGGTTGAACTAATCAGCTAACTCTTTCCCCCAAATGTTTGGCATTGTGCATATGTTGGGAGGTTGGCTTTGTATTTCATCCTTTTGGGGTTGATGAAATAAGTACCAGACAAACACTGGGGTTGATATAATTAGCAAGCCCTCACCCACAAAATTTTAGGCCTTGTACTTATTATAGAAAGGATTCTAATTATTATTTTTATTTTTGTTGTTGTGGTTAATATTATCTCACAGTTGACAAAATAAACACTAATCAATTAGTGGAGCTGGTTTAAATCAACTGCATGTACCCCCACCCCACCTCCAACAGCAGTGGACTTTAGTAAGAAATAATTGCTTTGTTATTAGCACTGATACATCATTGGACATTGTCTTTCAATAGACTTGCATTAAATTCCTGTAAAATGATCTCTGATATCTCCCCTTATAGCTTTCCATTAACCCTTATGATACCAACCTGCCTAAGACTTCCTTGGTTCTATGATAAAAACTTTAGTTTTCAAAGTGATATAAATTAAAACCATCATTGAAATCTCATATTAATTTTTATGTCCTAAATATCAGTTCAATAATGAAGTTATTTTACTAAACGCTTCATTATTTTCAAAATTAATTGAAATAAAGGCAATATACTCTAACAGAAATATGGTAAAAGGATTAAGTGTAGTTAAGCTTTGTGTGCTAAAAATGAGGATTCTCATCTGTCATAGTATGGAAATGAAATTGCTAGTAAGGAACATCAACATCTCAAAATTAAGATCCGGGTTTAAAAAAGAAAGTCTAAAGTAACTAGATTTACAAATTAGTATTGGTAAAAACTCAAAGAAGGAAGATACAGCTAAAGCTTTCCATTATTTGCATCATAAAGATGAAGAAACATGAATCAAACCTGATATATTTCGAGATATGAAGCTCTCACTAAATACTGCTGGTTTTCAGAACGTGAAATGTGTTGAAAAATATGCTCAAAAGAATTTGGAATAACACCACGCATATCTGGGTCATTTTTAACACCTGAAAAGAGAAAATTTAATTTAATCAACCTTTTAAAATTCTCATATGTATATACGTATGAAATACTTGTAACACTTAGCTATTTTTTAGTGTTCCAGAAATTTAAAGTAATTAAACATTTATTATGAACTCAATGTATTAACTTAGGCTGACACCAGTACATGAACTCAAAATCTATTGAGGTGACCCAACAATCCCTTTCCTTGCTAACTTTATTAGCAGATACCTAATTCCATATCCTCTTTTCTCAAGTTCATAACCAATGCTCCACCATAACAGAGTTTCAAGAAGCCCTTCTATGGGCTACTAACAACCATTTACTGGGATCAATGTAGAATTTATTAGCAACAACACGTGTCATTGTATTTGTCTTCTTTCTCAATCAAAATTTAAAATACACAAACGTTAAATACCAAGAAAGATCTATTTGCTAAAATATTCTTGTTCTTCTACATACTGAACTTCAATCAAACCTGGATTATGTCTCTCACCTTCAATTATCATGCACACCACAATCTTAATCTACAGGGTGTTAACAAAGTCTGGGTACAGGGAGTAAATAAAATCGTAACATAAACAATTAAATATAAGAAATAATAATTTCTTAAAGTATGTGTTAATCCCCATGTACCCAGACTTTGTGGACACCCTGTATAAATCACAAAATCTCTCATATATCTCTAGTCAATTGTTGATGTCCAGACTACATTCTATATTACAAACATTGCTGTGAAAGATCGAGACTGAGAATATGCAACATTTACACCCATTTCCCCATTTAGATATTCTGGCTCTAAATTTCTAGCTTTGCTCAATTACCACTTGCCCTGCTCTGAGGACATTACTCCAATGGTTATTCCCCTTGGTACATATTTGGTCTTTTCTACCAGACATTACTAACTATGCACCCATAACTATACAATTACACTATTCACCTTCCTGTTTCTTTATGTTTTATCCTGTACATATCTTTTGGCTATCATTATTGTCTCTATTTACTTATGGCTGCTTTCTGTCCTCTCTTTTCACCTTTCCAAATGAGCTGTAGAGCACCTAAGCACTACATACAATAAGCTTATTATTATTACCATACTTAATGACTTCAATGGATACAAGTCTTCTTGTCAACACAAAGGTTGACTCACTGGTCATTCTGGATTATCTGTACTGTCACAGAACCAATATAGCATGTCTTTTTTCAGCAGAAAAAGACTAAACCGTCACACATATGGAATGTGTGTATACTGAAAATACTTCATGGAATGATGATCGTGCCTTGCATAGTTACAGACTGCCCTTTGACAAAGCACAGCATCTGTTCAGCCACCCTACCAAAGATATGGTGAAGTCCCAGGACAACAGCATGGTGGATTGTGAAGAGGTAATGGAAGAGCTCAACTGAGCTAATGGTGCTTTCTACATTGATGCTGAGCAGAAGAATCCTAGATGATCAATGGTCAGGACCAAGTTCTATCAAGAGAGTAATTGCAACGCATTCATAGCGGTGGGGTCCATGGTTGTGTAATCAGCTAATGAAAGATTCATCATGACTCAAGCTCCCAATCTAAATTCATAATAATGGAATTGGATGCCGACAGACAGTCATGGGAATCTGCAAAAGCAGTGCAAAAATAATACACATAAAGAAACGGTCTTGTACCTCGCATTCTCAGATTATGAACGATTCACAATTAAAACTCCTCAATCTTGCTACAAATGGTCATTCTCACAATCTCGATCTTTCATAGCATCCCAAATACTATGCTGCTTCTTCAGAGACAGAAGATACTTTAGTCCCAATCAGCTGCTGCCATTTTGTCAAGCTCACACAACATACCTGCATTGCAGTACGATAAGGGGGATTTATATATATATTATAGGCAGAGGTATGTTCGTGTAGTTGAAAAGCTTGTTTCCCAACCATATGGTCTCAAATTCAGTCCCTTAGTGCAGTACCTAGGACAAATGTCTTCTAAATATAGCCTCAGGTTGACCATAGCCTTGTGAGTGGATTTCATACATAGAAATTAGAAGAAGCCCATTTTGTGTGTGTGGTCATGACGTGGTGGTGGGAACTGAGCACCATCATCATACAAATCATGTTTGTTTCCAGTCTTCAATGGAAAATATGTCTAGCCACGTGGAGATATTGCCTTACTTGTGAGGATTGATGATAAGAATGGCACCCAACCAAATAAAATCTGCCTCAATAAATTCCATCTGAGCCGTGCAGGCATGGAAAAGTGGACATTAAATGATGATATATTTTGTGTGCAAGTGTGTATGTATATATGCTTCTAGAAGTTTTATAGGGATAACAGGGATTGTTATTGCTGACACTACAAACAAATATCCAAACCATGTTGTTATAGTTAACTTGTAAGAGTTATTTATCAACATACCACAACCACTGATTCCCTGCTCCTTCTAACTGCTACCACAGACCCATCCAACACACTGTCTCTCCTCATAAACATTGCACTAAATACTTTAGTCCTCTTTCATTCCAGAACTGCACACTCTGGAAGTCTCTCCTTAACAACTGCAGATGTTGACCCACAAATTTTCAAACTGACTTTCAGCCATATTGATCTTACCATATTGGTTTGGAAAGGCCTGCAAATATCTTCGGATACTACCTCTCTGATTAACTAATAGCACATACATGCATAAAAGTACAAAGAGCCTTATAAATATATAAAATTTTCAATGGCCATACCTTGCATAGTAAATGTCTTTCCAGTGCCAGTTTGACCATAAGCAAATATTGTTCCATTAAAACCTTCAAGTACAGATTGTACAAGAGGACGAAATGTTTCTTCATAAAGATCCCGTTGCTTAGAACTGAAAATAGAACCAATGAGATAAACTAAGTCATGCATCACAATATTTCCATAACTTATCATTGCCACCATACTACTCATTCCTGTGTATTATGAAAATATAGAATTCTAGATCAGTCATTCTAAAATTACACATTTCAACATATTTGACCTTGCTGTTGGGTGGTAGTCTGTTTTCGTTTCATCAAATTGTTAAAAGGAAAAATATCAGCTTGCTGTTTAACCCCAGACCAATCCTGATTGAGCAGACCTATGATCAAAAATCTTTCAGTTGTGATAATCCTGTTTTTTTATCAATTAGTGCATACGACATCTTTATGTGATGTGTCCCTCTCTTTTCAAAGATGATAAAGTGTAAATTGAGGGTAATTTGTTCACTATTTTTAGCAGATTAATCTTTTTGTTACCACATTTCTTTGAAATATACTGCATTTGTTTCAATTAATTTTGAAAAATAATGAAGTATTTAGCAAATAACCTCTATCATTAAGCTGGTGTTCGGGATTAAAAAAATTGACATGAAATTTTGATGGAAGGATTTAACTTGGATTTCCTTAAAGTATGAAGTTTGTATCATAAACTAAGAGTGGTCCTAGGCAAGCTGACATCAACAGAGTTAAGCAACCACATATAGTTTCCCTCTTCAGCTGACAACTATCAGGCTGTTAAATGGTACTGTCATAGATCAACTTACATGAACCTACTGTCTTCATCTGTCTTTACTGTTAGAGAAAGTCTATATTATTAACTCTTCTGGGATTATATTTCTAATGATCACACTGCTTATATGTTTGAATTAATTTTCAACATAATCAAAATATCAGAAGGGTTTTCTGTTTTGAGATATTGTACAGGTGTTCACCAACTGAAATCTTATGATATCATGTTTTAATAAAATTTTCATTAAAATATGAACACTTTAGTAAGAGTAGTCTCGGGTATTAAAATGGTTAAAAGTAATTAATAGTGTGGTTGATAACTGAAGATAAAAGCACCTAAATATCAATGGGAGTATAATATAATTTACACATTAGTTTAATAACTCTTCACAATATCTTTAACACAAAATACACCATCTTGAGCATGGCCGTTGCCAGTACCGCCTGACTGGCCTTCGTGCGGGTGAGACGTAAAAGCACCCACTACACTCTCTGAGTGGTTGGCGTTAGGAAGGGCATCCAGCTGTAGAAACTCTGTCAAATCAGATTGGAGGCTGGTGTTGCCATCCAGTTTCACCAGTCCTCAGTCAAATCGTCCAACCCATGCTAGCATGGAAAGTGGACGTTAAACGATGATGATGATAATGAGAGAAACACAATGCTCAGATTGTAACGAAATTTTTAGTTAAGTTATTTTCCACAACAGCATATCACATTTGCCACAGATTTATTATCTATAACTGATTATAATATTTAAAAAGAATATAGAGTGAATACAGAGATCATCATCATCATCATCATCATCATCGTCGTCGTTTAACGTCCGCTTTCCATGCTAGCATAGGTTGGTTGATTTGACTGAAGACTGGTGGACCAGGAGGCAACACCAGGCTCCAATCTGATTTGGCAGAGTTTCTACAGCTGGATGCCCTTCCTAACGCCAACCACTGAGAGTGTAGTGGGTGTTTTACGTGCCACTCAGGCGGTACTGGCGACAGCCACGCTCGAAATGGTGTATTTTACGTGCCACCTGCACAGGAGCCAGTCCATCGGCACTGGCAACGATCTCGCTCGAATGTCTTTTCACGTGCCAGGGAGGCGACATTGGTAACGAGCAACGGCCACGCTCGAAATGGTGTATTTTACGTGTTACCTGCATAGGGGCCTTGCTTGAATGTCTTTTCACGTACCACTGGCAACAAAATGTCTTTCACAGTTCAGGTTTACACTTGTAAGACCAGAGTTAAAATCTCACTGCTATTGACTTTGCTTTACTATATGAAAGGTTCATAAAACAAATATCAGCTATATTTGTTTTTTATCAACAATTTAACAAACTAATTTTCTTACCCTACAAAAATTTACCTTGTGTCTAGTCAAGTGAAATAAATACTTAGAATGATAATAAGACTACCTCCATGTTACCATGATTAAATGTTTGTACAGTTAAGTTAGAAGTAGAATTAAATTCTGCAATGAGAACTAAGCTATTGGTAATACAAACATTCCCTAATGGATACAGTTCTGAGCTTCAGTGTAAATGTTTGAAAGTCTGGAATGAAAAGAAAAGGTGGTTTCCTAAATTCCTTAATAAATTTATTACGACCAAGTCTTATCTCGATGCTCACTAGAAACATTAGACATTTCATAAAACATTTAACACATTTAACATCATTACTACTCACGTCCAGTCATAGACAGAATCAAATGTGAATGTCCGATGCACATCCCCAGGAACAGATTTTGGGTTTCTGATTTCAATGACTCCCCTGTTGGGGTACATGTCAACAACTCTGCAATAAAACAGTAAATAAGAAACCTTAATATCACTGAATAAATAATAATAAAAGGCAAATTAAAAAAAAAATCTAAAACAAAAAAAAAACTGAAGAGGTTTTAAAAAAGTTGAGAAGGGATTTTCAGATTATCCAAAATGTTGCAAAAATTCATTGGAAGAGAAGCCATATGCATCCATAAAGGGCACTAGGTATAAGGGACCAGAGTTGAAGAATTTAATTTTCAGAATACCACAGAAAGACTGGAAAGGAAAAAAAGTGTCAAGAGAAATAAAAAAAATGCACAACAATATGTTGTGAATTTGTATGTGGTGTGTGGTCTGCACCACTAAATGATATGCTGTTGGAGTTTAGTGCAGATAAAGCTCTCCCCCACCTCAAATATTCCAATTAAATACATACTTTAAAGTATGAAACTTAACCAATAATGATGGGGATGGTGGTTGCATGGATTGGAGAGAATTCTTTGGAACAGATGTTTTATGGTTGGAGGTCTTTCTTGTCACCAACCCTTACCTGTTACCAAGAAAGTTGATATTCCCCCATGACTGGATGGAAGATTGCAAATGAAGGATACTGCCTGAACGTTGTGACACTTGCTCACAACCAGGGCTGTGGAGTCGGAGTCGGAAACAATTAAGGGGATTAAGGGGTAGCTGGAGTTGGAGTCAGTAAAACTATACTGACTCCAACTTGCAATATCTTTATTCTTTAATATAAGTCAGTTATAACATATAGGCCTACTCAAAGCACAAGTGTGTGCATATGCTTTATGAAATATGTAGATCACAATCACTTAATTACATAAAGAGGAGTCAGAGTCGAAGGTACTAATAGTAGAGGAGTCAGAGTCGAAGTATTTTGTTTCGATTCCACAGCCCTGACAGTCATGACAAGGAGACACAAACACATACAAAGATATATAAATGCACTCAACAGGTTTTGTTCAGTTTCTGTCAACAAATTCACTCACAAGGCTTTGCACAACTTGAGGCTATAGTAGAAGAGACATGCCCAAGAAGCCTTGCAGTGGGACTAATTGCAAAACCATGTGATTGAAAAGCAATATTCTATATCTATCTCCCACCAGCATTATAATGTGTTCCTAACAAAAATACTTTACTCAACTATCTTGTTAATTTAATTGTATATGCCACAGGGAGGTGGGGTTAAAGTGAGACTGTAACTGAAGAGTGTCTGGCTGAGTCGAAACAATTGACAAACATGAACTATGACTTTTCTGCAAGAATTATGGTACCACCAAGAGTTAATCCTCTTGTACAGAGTTATAGTGAAGTGATACAAACTGTTCTACCAAGAGCTTGGCTCTATATCAATTTGGTTAGCTGCCACTTTCACTAGCATAATAAGATAGCATTAAATAATGATATTTCATTGGTCTGGTCATAAAGCACCAAATTTATAGATATAGAAAAAATGGGGAAATGTGAGATGGCTGCATGATTAAGATATTTACTTGGTTTTGGGTTCACTTCCACCGAGTGGCACCTAGGGCAAGTGTCTTCTACTATAGTCTTGGACTGACCAAAGCCTGTGGGTAGATATGGCAGATGGAAACTGAAAGAATCCCACTGATTGTGTGTGTGTGTGTGTGTGTGTGTGTGTGTGTGTGTGTGTGTGTGTGTGTGTGTGTGTGTGTGTGTGTGTGTGTGTGTGCACACATGGTTGTGTCACCTTGTCATGATATTTTGTGATAGATGAAAATGAGCATCACCATCACACAAGTGCTGTGATTCATTTGCAATATTCCAAGTAAACATGTCTGACTATGGGGGAAATATCACCTTGCTTGGAAACAGGAGAGTGTTGGCAACAAGAAGGGCATCTGGCTGTAAAAAAACCTGCCTCAAGCAAGAGTGGAAAAATGGATGTTAAGATGATGAGGACAATGATGATGGCGATGATGAATCATCTACACTGGTCACAGTTAAGGCTGCATGATTAAGAAGTTTGTTTTGAAATTGTATGGTTCTGGATTCAATTCCACTGCACAACACTTTGGACAAGGTTTGTTCTGCCCTAGTTTTGGGTTAACCAAGATCTAATTGAAACTTGGCAGATGGCAAACTGTGTGAAAGCCACTGAAAGAACTGCTCCTTTTCACATAATCCAGTTTAACACCATCACCTGGTCCTAAGGTGTCTTTAACCCTTTAGCGTTCAGCAGGTTAAATGCAATGCCTATTTACGCACATTGTTTCAAATTAATCATGCATTATCTCATAGCTTTGAGATTTCAATGATGTGATTGTTTATTTTTAGAATGACATTATAGGGTAGGTGTGAAAGGCTGGATCTGGCTGGTTTGAACATAGAACAGGTAGAATGCTTGGGCTGGACATGGTCAGTTTAAATGCTAAAGGGTTAAAAAAGTACACTCTGCTGCAAGTAGTTGGGCCACAGTCTCCAGACTGAAAATAACTTTCTCCTCCCCTTTTACAAGTCTTGGAGGTCCTACAAAGGCACTGACTTTCACAGGTGCTGACTTTTCTCTCCTCTAATTAGAAAATATATATAAAAAAAGCTTTTGTGTTATGAAGTGAAATAAAATGAGTTACAGTATTGACCAAACAGGCAGCCACTGTTCCACATTCTATTCTTTGCCAGTACCACACAAAAATATCTAACTCACAAATGCCTCATAAGCATCATGAGGAGGTAAGTTTACTTCTGCCAAAATGAAGAGAAAGAGACTACTATCTACAATACAGACCTGTATTTTATCAGTTAATATCTATTGCAGTTAAACATCTTTGTCAGAAATACAGTGAAGTGATGCAAACACCATCAACCTAACCTAATGTTCAATCAGTAGGCTGGCACCTTATCAATTTGGCCAGCAGCCACTTTCATTAACAGATTCAGATAGGAATCAAAAACAGGGACAGTGAAGCTATCACATCAAGCCTTGTTAATTGTGTTGAGTAGTTTACTTCAAATTCATGTCAATTAGCTGTCACATAAGAAAAAAAAAATAAAATAAAAAACAAACAATAGAGATAAATATAGCATTTCATTTTCTAATTATCAATTTCACTAATGAGGTAACTCAGGTTTGGAAGATTCCATTTCAAAAAAAAAAAAAAGAAAAGAAAAGAAAGAAAAAGAAAAATGACCTTAGTGGTTCCCTAGGTAAGTGTCTTCCACTATAGCCCTGGGCAGACCAACATCTTGTGAGTGAATTTAGTAGACAGAAACTGTGTGGAAGCCTGTTGTATATATGTATGTGTCTGTGTTTGTCTCAACCACCATTGCTAACTTGTGTTGATTTGTTTACATCCCTGAAACTTTGGAGTTTAACAAAAGAAGCCAACAGAAAGAGTACCAGTCTTAAAATTAAGTACTGAGATTGACTTGTTCAATGAAACCCTTTAAGGTAGTGCTCCAGCATGATCACAGTCCAATGACAGAAACAAGTGAAAGATAAAAGAAAGATTTAAATATTTTACATTTACCTTCTGCCTGCTCACTACCCAATTTGTCAGACTGAATGACATTGCTGGGTAAATTTGGATAATAGCTGGAGTTGTTGTTTAGCCCAGGACATTCCTAACATTAAGCAGATTTATGATCAAAAAGTGTTTTAACCATGACAATCCGAACGTTTTTTTCTTTTAAGATATATACCTAGGAGAGTATTATCCAATGTGTCTTCCATTTTAAAATAGAAGAGTGAGATTCCAGGAACAGCTGGTTGTTACTTCTAGTAGGTTGACTGACTGCACATAGGCTTGCATTAGTTGGAAATATTGGACAAATTGCTTTATGAATGGATCTCACACAATTTCTTGAACATCCATATTTCTCAGTCATATATATATATATATATATATATATATATATATTATATTATATTGGTTTCAGATTTTTGGCACAAGGCCAGCAATTTCAGGGAAGAGGGTACATCAATTACATTGGCCCCAGTACTCAACAGGTACTCATTTTATTGATCCCACATGGTTGAAAGACGAAGTCAACCTTGTTTGTTTTCCATGCATGCATGGGTAGGACAGTTGACAGGAGCCAGCCAGGTAGAAGACTACTCCAAGCTGCTGTGCTTGTTTTGGCAGGGTTTTTATGGCTGGATGCCCTTCCTAACACCGATCACTCCACAGAGTAGACTGAGTGCTTTTTACATGGCACCAGCACAGGCAAGGTCAATCTTGGCATGATTTTTACAGCTGAATGTCCTTCCAAATGCCAATCACTTACAGTGTGGACTGGATGCTTTTTACCAGCACTAGCAGGGTTATCAAGTAACTTGCAAGACAAAGAATTTTGAGAGGGGAGGGGGCATTGGAGGTGATCTTGCATCAGATGATGAAAGGTTAAAGGGTGACAGAGAAACAGAAACAGATGTCTTGCTATAGAGGAGGTACATGGTCAGCCAGCCAACTTGAGAGAGAGAGAGAGAGAGAGAGAGAGAGAGAGAGAGAGAGGGTGTACAAGAAAGAGAGAAACAGTTGTACTGATGTAAAGGAGAAACTTGGTTGCCTAGCCAGAGGGAAAAACAAGAGAAGGAGAGAGAGAGAGAGAGAGTGGTCAAGAATGTAAGCAGAAACAGGTGTGCAGCTGTAGAGGAGATACATGACTACCCAGCCAGAGGGAAGAGCAAGGACGAGAGAGAGAGTGAGAAAAAGCAAAATATATATAAAATATGTTAACCATCCAAAATAGGACATTGCACTAAATGATGCATTCACTCTCATTTACTATTTTTCTGCATTAGTTGCAAGTTCAAATCCCTCTCTCTCTCTCTGGCAAGTTGGTTGACTGGCTGACCATGTACCTCCTCTATAGCAATTCATCAATCCCGAAAGGATGAAAGGCAAAGTCGATCTCGGCAGAATTTGAACTCTGAATGTAAAAAGTACCAGTTGTGTACTTGGGTCGATCTAATCGACTGGCTCCTTCCCCCAAAATTTCGGGGATTGTGCCTAGAGTAGAAAAGAATAAACTGGGCCTAAATCTTGCTATCTTTCAGATAATCTTGTCTGCATGTTGCAATTTCATGGTCTGGCTAGCAGCTCCAATCCTAGAGATGAATGGTGGATGATGGAGCCATTTTGCAGATATTTATTAGTGACAGAAGCAGTATTACTACTTAGAGGTAATATTTATCCCCACTTAAGAAGAAACTTTACTGCAATACCATCTAAACTATGCCAGCATGGAAAACAGACACTAAATAATGAGGATGTTGACGATGGCCTTTGGTGCATAATGTGCTCATTTATATCACTATAAACAGAACATATACATTTATTTTGTAGATAGTGTAGCCAAGAGGTTCTCATGTCAAAAAATAGTTGGAGTCTTTGTTGATGTTAAGTGCAACAACAAAGTATCAAACTAAATGTTTATTTTTAATATTTAACTTCATCCTTCATCATCATTATGGCTAAATTATATTGCAGTAAACTCTGACATTTATCACTCAGAGGTAAATACCAGTAATACACTGATGCCAAGTTAAATGACTGTACATCTTGCCCAAAAAAACTCCCAAACAAACAAAACAAAAAAACCCCAAAGTAGACATGCACCTAGTTGCCAAAAAAAGAATAAAAAAGAATCAATATTCCTCATTCAGATTAGCTTTTTAAAGTCATGGTGGGTGGTTGGGAGAATATTAACTTCAAGAAATACAGTATTGATTTTAATCAAGCAGTTGTAAAAATTTGAGCCTGTGCAGGCAACAAGACTTTTCTATCAATGCAAAAGCTAATTACTCGAACACACTCTGTAAGGTAAATAGTCATTCCTTTTCCTCACCCATTTAACAAGTTTGAAATTCCTAATTTGGCTAAACTAAAGTGACACCTTCAAGGCTACAACAGGTTTGACAGCATATTTCACACTTTTTTTTTAATTACGTTTACATTGACTCAATATCCAATTTCATAAAAGAATGATGCAGTCAATTGGAGCAACTGGTCATCAATTTAATCAGTCCAAGAAAAATACAAAGCAAAGTTGAGCTTGGTGGAATTTGAATACAGAAAGTTAAAACATGGAACTAAATGCTGTACTGCATTGTTTTTTTGTTTTGTTTTAGATGCTGATCTTGTTTAGCTTAAAATTAACTGTGACTAAGAATTATGATCAATGTATTCCAGCTATGACCATCCTATCGATTTTTTTTAAAGATGGAGTGGCTGTGTGGTAAGTAGCTTGCTTACCAACCACATGGTCTCGGGTTCATTCCCACTGTGTGGCACCTTGGGCAAGTGTCTTCTACTATAGCCTCGGGTTGATCAAAGCCTTGTGAGTGGATTTGGTCGATGGAAACTGAAAGAAGCCCATCGTATA
>NC_068987.1:56855320-56876299 GCF_001194135.2 Octopus bimaculoides | reverse complement strand
CACTGTCTTTACCATTATATGGAAGTAAAGTCTTATTGCCATTTCTCTGGTCAATGACATAGATTAAAGATTTCCAATGCATTTGAAATTCAAGACTTCGGTTCCTAATCAGTCATTTTCATCATCACTTTGATTCTCTTTTACTCACTGACCACAACATAACTGTCAGGGATATTGTTGTTGGCACTCCGTCGCTTACGACGTCGAGAGTTCCAGTTGATCCAATCAACAGAACAGCTTGCTCGTGAAATTAACGTGCAAGTGGCTGAGCACTCCACAGACACGTGTACCATTTAACGTAGTTCTCGAGGATATTCAGCGTGAAGGTTTTAGTGAAATAAATTGACACTGGTATGAATCTTTTATGTTTGGTTCCACTTTTTGAAATTTAAAAAATTAAGTAGAAATTTTCAAATTTGGTGGTCAGGGCTTAATTCACTTTAAGAAAATCTTTTAAAGAGAGTTAGAGAGGTTTAAAGTTTGATAATTTTTATCCAGTCAAAAAACAGAATTTGGAAGCTGAACTTGAAACCAACTTTTTAACCATAGAACCATATCTGTACCTATACTCTTTACTCTCTTTTACCTTTTTTACATATTTCAGAAAAGAAAAAAAAAAACCCACTACTTATTGCTACATTAAAGTTAAAATTGCCAGACAGATGCTAGCATAAGGTGAAGATTTCAAACTCTGCAATAATCACTGTTGTGCCTCTAGTTCAAGTGTGTTCTTTACCATCTCATAAAATTTAGCTAAATATAGTACATAGTTAGCACTCAGTCAATAATTAAGTTGCAAGTTTAAGGAAAGACATAAGCTCTTTTAAGATGAAGTGTTAGACCAAGAGTTTTCCTTTTTTTTTTTTTCTTAAACAACACTTGTCTCAGCTTGTTCAACAACAAATCAAGTGGCAGCATAATTAATATCAGTCTTACTAGTTGACACATAAGCAAGTCAGGCCGACCTTGTTAGTGTTTACAGCTACAAGGGATCCGCTGTTAGTTTCACTGAGAAGCATTCAGTTATTCAATCAACTGAATGTCTGTTCAACTCTATAATCTATGCAACAGGCTACACACAGTTTCCAGGCTAAGGCAGGACTGTGTGGTTTAGAAGTTCACTTCAGAACACTACATGGTTACAGGTTTGGTTCCACCGTGTGCATGCTGTCAGCTGATGTTCTCTTTGACAGCCTAAGATTGATCGATACTTTCTAATGAAATTGGTAGATGGAAACTAAAGAAGCCTAGTGTGTGCGTGTGTATGCACATGAATAGAGATATAGTGCCACATAAAAAGCATCGGTGATAGTGCCACATAAAAAGCACCGGTTATGGTGCCACATAAAAAAACACCCAGTATACTCTGTAAAGAGGTTGGTGTTAGGAAGGGCTACCAACTGTAGAAACCAAGCCAAAACAGAGTATGGAACCTAGTGAGGTCCCTGGCATTGCCAACTCCTGTGAAGCTGTCCAACATATGCCAGTATGAAAAATGGATGTATGATGAGAATATGTATATAAATATATATATATATATATATATATATACACATATTTCGTTTTTGGATTTGGTTTGCAAGATTCTTTATGTGAGTTCGTGTGTTGAAGCATATTATGTTGTATCTGGGGAGAATCATTTTCTTTTTGTGCCTTATAATCTAACACACTCACAGGTAAAATTTCCACTTATTTCTTATTTTTATTTCCCTAAAATTTTCGTTGCGTCTTGCAACCTTTTCAATAGTCTTGACTATTGAAAAGGTTGCATGATGCAATGAAAATTTTAGGAAAATAAAAATAAGAAGTGGAAATTTTACCGGTGAGTGTGTCAGATTATAAGGCACAAAAAGAAAATCATTCTCCCCAGGCACAACAGCATATATACATATATATATCATCATCTTCGTTTAACGTCCGTTTTCCATGCTGGCATGGGTTGGATGGTTCGACTGGGGTCTGGAAAACCAGGAGGCTGCACCAGGCTCCAGTCTGATCTTGCAGTGTTTCTACAGCTGGATGCCCTTTCTAATGCCAACCACTCCGAGAGCGTAGTGGGTGCTTTTTTTACATGCCACCGGCATGGAAGCCAGTCAAGGTGACGCTGGCATTGGCCACGTTCAGATGATATGTTTTACATGCCACCAGCACGGGGATCACAATTACAATTTTCATTTGGTTTTGATGTACTTGACTCAATAGGTCTCCTCAAGCACGGCATGTCACCCTATGATCCAAGGTAATTTTGAGTGGGCTGATTATGCGACACTGGAATAGGTTACAGCTGTGACCTCATTTTATTTGCTGGGTCTTCTCAGTCACAGCATATCTCCAGAGGTCTCGGTCTTTCATCATTGCCTCTGTGAGGCTCAACATTCGAAGGTCATGCTTCACCACCTCATCTCATGTTTTCCTGAGTCTCCATCTACCCCGGATTCCTTCCACTGTTTGGGAGTGGCACTTCTTCACACAGCTCTCCTCATCCATCCATAGTACATGACCATACCAATGCAAACGTCTCTCTTGCACGCCACATCTGATGCTTCTTATGTCCAACATTTCTCTCAGGGCGCTTACACTCTGTCGTGTGCGCACACTGATATTATACATCCAGCGGATCATACTAGCTTCATTTCTTTCGAGCCTACGCATGTCTTCAGTAGTCATGGCCTGTGTTTCACTGCCGTGAAGCATAGCAGTTCGCACACATGCATCATACAATCTACCTTTCACTCTGAGGGGTAGAAGCTTTCTGAACTTTGCCCAGGCTATTCTTATTCTAGTGGTAACACTCTCTGAGCATCTACCCCTCACTACAGATTTGGTCACCTAGGTAGCAGAAGCTATCAGCTACTTCCAGTTTCTCCCCCTGGCATGTGATGGGATCTGTTTTCTGAGCATCTGTGGTGTTTATTGCCCCTGTGCATCTGCCACACACGAAAGCTATCTTCCAGGTTAATCTCCCTTTGATGTTGCTGCACCTCTTATGTGTCCATAGCTTACACAGGGTACATCTTATGGAGTTTCTATCTACACCTTTTCTACAGATCGAGCAGGGCCACCTACCTGAAGGGGTGTGTGATGTGTTTGCCTTCCTACTTACTAGAACTCTGGTCTTTGCAACATTGACTCTAAGGCCCTTCGATTCTAAACCTTGCTTCCACAACTGAAATTTCTTCTCTAGTTCTGGTAGTGATTCTGCTATGAGGGCCAGGCCATCAGCATAGAGGAGCTCCCAGAGGCAACCTGTCTTGAATTCCTCTGTTACTGCCTCGAGGACTATGATGAATAAGAGGGGGCTGAGGGCTAATCCTTGGTGGACCCCTACTTCAACCTGGAATTCTTCACTATACTCATTGCCAGTCCTAACCATACTAATGGCATCTCTGTATAGGGCCTGTACAACCCTTATTAAGCCCAGTTTCCACATTGCCCACCAGATAAGGGATTGGGGGACCCTGTCAAAGGCTTTCTCCAAGTCCACAAAAGCCAAGTATAGGGGTTTATCTTTGGCTAGGTATTTCTCCTGCAGTTGCCGTACCAGGAATATAGCATCAGTGGTGCTTCTACCTGGCACAAAACTGAACTGCATCTCATATAAGCAGACTCTCTCCCTAATTAGTTGGGCTATAACCCTCTCCGTAACCTTCATCACCTGATCTAGCAGTTTGATACCCCTGTAATTATTTCTATCTAAAGCATCGCCTTTACTTTTGTAGCAGTTGACTATGGTGCTGCTATGCCAGTCATTGGTATGACTCCATCATGAACTACCTGGTTGACAATATGGGTGACTAGGCCATAGCCCACACTTCCAGATGTTTTTAACATCTCTGCAGTGATTCCTGATGGGCCTGGGGCTTTTCCTGGCTTCATACCCTTAATTGCATTATCTACCAGGGAGCTGTCTATTCGGATAGCTGGTCCCTCTACTGGTTCAACATTTGGCAGGTTCTTCTCCTCCCATTCATTCTCCACGTTCAGAAGTCTTTCATAATGGCTTCTCCAAGCCTCTTTCTTTCCCAAATCATTAAAAGCAAGTGCACCATCATCCATGCGGACACATTTCTCCCCTGTGACATCACAATTTTCTCTCACACACTATCTTGCAATCTGAAATACTTCAGTTCTTTGGTTCTCACGTCGATGGACATTGGCAAACTTCTTCTTTCCTGCTTCGCCCTTTGCTATGTATACCCATCTCTCAGCCTCCCTTCTGGCAATCTGGTACAGTTCCCTGCTACCACCACTCTTCCAGGCTTTCCAGGCCTGTTTCTTTGCTCTAATGGCTATGTCTACCTTATTATTCCACCACCACGTTACTCTAAGTCTGGAAGGGACTTTGCACCATCCGCAGACATGGTCTGTGGCACTCAGTAAGCTGTCCTGTAGGAATTTCCAGCTACCTTCTATGTCCGAGGTCTGTAGCTTCTCCTCCCTCTCATCAAATTTCTTGATGAAGATGTCCCTAAATCTCTGACCATGTGAAGGGTTCTTTAGCTTCCAAATCATTCTTTCCTGGATTGGTTGCTTCTTGGCATCCTTCTGGCTTCGAGTCTAAAGTCACTAATGACTAGTCTAAGCTGGAAGGTACATTCTTCACCCGGGAGGGTCTTTGTATTTAAGAGCAACCCAGCGTCCCGCTATCTGGTGAGGATGAAATCAATCTGACTAGCAGAGTCACCTGATTGATAGGTTATCAGGTGGCTGTTTGGCTTCCAGAAGTTAGTGTTGCAGATTAAAAGGTTACATGCATCAAAGAACTCCAGTAGCCTAGTTCCCTCATCGTTTCGGGAACCAATACTATGGCCTCCGTGTATACCAGTGAAGATACTGGATTGCCGCCCAACATGCCCATTAAAATCCCCAGCTGCAGAGATGAGGTCATTGCCATACGTCTTTGAGGTAGCCTGTAGAAGGGTATCATAAAAAAATGGTCCTTCTGATCGTTTGGTAGGCTCACTTGTGGGGCATAGGCAGAGATAATTGTAGCTGTGCTGTTCTGCAGGACTAGCCTGAGTTTAAGCACTCTATTGCATACCCTGACAACCTCTACGATCTTATCCACCCATTCTCCGCAAGGAGTATGCCTACGCCCCCTACTCCATCCATGTTACCTTGCCAAAAGATTTTATACCTATGTGCCTTGCCTCTGAGGACCCTAGCTGAAGCTCCTCTCCATCTAACCTCTTGTATGCAACATACGTCGACATGCCTCCTTTCAAGTATCTCTACAATCTCACTAGACCTATCTTTCAGTGTGCCTACACTGACAGTGCCAACTCTGAAAACTGGGAAAGGAATGTGGGGTGAGGCTTGAGGAGGAGAGATGTTATTCAACACCTGAAAAGAAGAGGAAAGTTGTCGTATTCATTTTTCAGGCATGCTTCACCTGTTCTCACTTCCGACCTGACATCATTCAAACATTCAAGCGTGTTAAGATTGTTGTCCCTACTGGAGGTAGGAGTAGGTGTTAGCGGCGTTGTAATAATAAAAAAAAACAACCTAAATTTAAGTGGTGTTGCAAGTATGGATATTCCAGTGTTAGATTAAATAGGGAGTCAGCTAAACTGGTTGCGTTTGTCTAGGGAGAGGGGATTGCAGGTATGATGGAGGGTTCCACCAGTGAGTGGGGTGTTTCAGATAGAGAAAGAAAGTACATATATATATATATATAAATTCTGTATGTCTCTCACTCTTTCCTTTAGCACCTTTCATACTTTCTTTGTTCCTTCTACTTTTCTCTTTCTCGCTCTCACCCCCTCTCACATTTCTTGGCACTGCCTTCATTCTCGCACAAATTGACTCCAGGACTTATTTGTTGTAAGCCTAGTACTTATTCTATCAGTCTCTTTTGCTGAACTAAGTTATGGGGACACAAACACACACACACACACATATATATATATATATATATATATATATACAAAATGGGTGTCTTTCAGTTTCCATCTACCAAGTTCCCTCACAAGACTTTGGTCGGCCCAAGGCTATAGTAGAAGACACTTGTGCAAGATCCCACGCAGTGGGACTGAACTCAGAACCATGTAGTTAGGAAGCTTCTTACCACACAGCCACACCTGTGCCGACAGAATTACAGAATCTTTATACATGATCAAAATTTTGACAAATCTTTTGACATCTGACTACCCCATAGCAATAGAAAACAAGACTCTAATTGAAAATATCTTTTGTTCAAAAACAAAAAAATTTAGATAAATAAATAAATAAATAACAGTAAAACCAAAATAAAGTTTTTGTTCTTGAATAAATTCTGCTCTTCTTTGTTGTCTCACTAGAGAAATATAGTTCCATGTTATCATACAAACCAAAACTGCATCTTACCCAAAATTCTTCTGTTCTGCATTAACTTTGCTTTAAAGCCTCGAACCATTAGCATTATTTAATTCCCTAATTCTCATCAGCCTTTCTATTACAGCAAATGTTGCTACTGCTGCTGGTGTGCTAGTTGTTAGAGATAAAACCTTACTATGCTACATGATTAGATAAATGACTGAGAGATATAATATCAACAAACCATGATGCTTTCTGCATTTTACCAATTAATCCCTATGAGACCTGAGAATTCCCTCCACTCCTTTTATCACTGAATTCTTGAATATATATCCTATGTTCGTTATATTAGAGATAGGGTTTCTGTTATTCCAGTTAGCATTTTTTATTATCCTGACATTTCCATACTTCTTTCTTTTCACACTGATTGATGGTATGTGCCCCCAGGATATTTTAGACAAGCTTTTGCTCCAGAGTTACATGAGAATATAATCTTACAACTTTAAACATTCCATGCTTCTCAATTACTTGGCAAAGGAGAAAAAAAAAAGTATATCTCCAGCTCTCTGTTTTTCTATTTTCATACATCTAAATTCTAGTTTCCCACAAATCATAGTATCAGTTTTTGGATTTAATGACAGTCAAGAAATGGAAACCTTTGGCATTTATGTCTTTCCCAAAGTATTAACATAGCAAGGTCATTTTAAGCAGGAATCAAAACTGGCTGCAGAAACCCAGAAACAAAATACTGTCATAAATTAACAACGGATCATGTACTCGTCTACACTCAGTTCAATTGTTTAGCTATGTTTTTAGTAGATATTCGACCAAAGTTATTACAACTTTCCTCATTCTGCCTTTCTGTATATCTAGGATGACACTGTCCTTTCTGTTTTAAAATGTTAGCATGTGTGCTAATCAAACAACTGTTTAGACGGTTTTCATTTATTCCAGACGTCTTCTACTGTATCATCATTGAAGAAGCAGGAAATACAAGTAGATAGAATAGGAAATAGTTAGAGTACTAAATGAAATGAGAGACATATAAAACCACCAATAGCAATGCAAGTGTGCCATCTTCAACCATTGATGAATTCATTAAACAATTATCTAAAATGTACTCCAAATCAGCATAAGTTTATGTAACTTTATTTCCCATTCCAGGTGAATTCACTTGAATTTCAGGAGTTAAGTATGCTTATACTGACCTTTCATGGCCATCAGAAATTTCTTTGTCATTAATGGGGCGACAGCGCACAACAACCTTCACAGACTCCGCAGATTTGGACTGAAAGTAAACAAATTTTAAACTGACAAATGAACCAGTTCCCATTATATATAGTTTAATTAGAAAATACATTTATAATGACCTGCAGAAAAGCAGTTCAGCTGAAAATATCAAATATATATCAACAGAACAAAACTTCTTGAAAATACCAGACTTTAAAACTCATATATTACCAGCCTCTTGCTTTTACATTATAAGTGGGGTACTTATAAATGTAAAAGACATCAGGTGCGGGGAATCATAACTATCATAACCATGGTTCTAAAACAGATTTTTAGCCAAGTAAGTACGATTTTTCAGCACTTTATTTTTTTCATTGAAGATATAGATGTCATTACAAAAAAGATAAAATATGATCTTTATCTAATTAAAACACACACACACACAAAGAGAGAACTCTATATAGTATAGTCAAGTACTATCAAATTCCAGTTAGGTCTTAATTTACACAAATGACATTTATTCCATGCTCTTATAACATTAAAAGTGGTAAGTAAATCTTCCTTTCACATGGTAGATGGAACTATCATCAGACGAAGTATTACTGTGATGGAAATATTTAAGCTGTCATGCATGAATGCTATTGATGACTAAGGAATATTAGAAGGACGTTTCACATCAAACCAACAACACTTCTATAAAATGCAGTAATAATAGGCTATATATTGATCCTTATGGCTCACCCCTTGACACATTGTAACCACCATCTTTATCTCTGTCTAGCTCCACCCCGGTTACTCCCACCCACTCTTGTATAATGTAAGTAGCCATGCATCCCCTCTACAGTAAGAAATCTGTTCCTGTTTCATTTTGCGTACTTTAACCTCTCCATTATCTAACATAAAACTGCCACCCTCTCTACTGTTGTCCCACTTGGATAAAGGAGATCCAAAATCATGTAAAGTTACAAGGCAACCTCACTGGTGCTGGTGCCATGGAAAAAAAGGTCCCAGTACACTCTTTTAAGTGGTAGGCATTAGAAAGTGCATCTAGTTGTAGACACAACAGGAGCATGATGAAGTCCTCTGGCCTGTTGGATCCTATAAAACTGTCTAACTCATGTCAGCATGGATGTTAGAAGATGATGATAATGGCAATATTAACTCTCAGCAGTACACCTAGTTGGAGGTTTAGATTCTTTGTTTTATCATCAAATGCTTAAAGTTGTTATTGATGTCATGATAACTAACTAAAACGACCTCAGTGTATAGTGATTTGCATTTTAGCAATTCAAAGGAATAGTAAAAACTGATACCAATAAGATCTGATCTCTGTTGTTGTTTCTGATTTAGGCACAGGGCCAGCAAATTTTGAGTAGACAATGTCAGTTGATATCACTGCTCCTAATACTTGATTTGTAAGTTATTTTATATTGACCCAGGATGGATGGAAGGCAAAATTGGACATTAGCAGGATTTGTGCTCAGATCATCAAGTGCTATAATGATCCAGCTAATTTAGCACCCTAATGTTCTAATGATTTTGCCAATTTAGTGTCCTATATTGGCACTGTTGGCGCTCCGTCGCTCACGACGTCGAGGGTTCCAGTTGATCCGATCAACTGAACAGCCTGCTCGTGAAATTAACGTGCAAGTGGCTGAGCACTCCACAGACACGTGTACCCTTCACGTAGTTCTCGGGGATATTCAGCGTGACACAATGTGACAAGCTGACCCTTTGAATTACAGGCACAACAGAAACAGGAAGTAAGAGTGAGAGAAAGTTGTGGTGAAAGAGCACAGCAGGGTTTGCCACCATCCCCTGCCGGAGCCTCGTGGAGCTTTAGGTGTTTTCGCTCAATAAACACTCACAACGCCCGGTCTGGGAATCGAAACCGCGATCCTATGACCGCGAGTCCGCTGCCCTAATCACTGGGCCATTGCGCCTCCACCTAGTGTCCTATAAACCTGTAATTAATAACAATAATAATTATTTTACCGTGTTCTTTTTAATGTATTCTACATCAGCAAAAACAACACATACTTTCATATTACAATATGTTTTCTTCTATTTCTAAATTGCAGATGTTTTTGTTATTTTCTTTTTTAGGAAATAATTCAAAAAGTATATATATTGTTGTGGAGATCAATAAGATAGCTAAAGCTTATGCTCAAATCAAAAGCTATTGAGAAGGAATGGCTATCAGATACAATATTTGTAATCATTATGTAATGGTTTTAGGCTTGAGCTCACAGAGATAACAAAAGCTTTTTTTTATTGGTTTTGTGTGGAAGAATGGGTTGTTGTTCATTGACTTTGCAGCCCTACCTCATTAAGATTAATGAGACCATCCTCCTCCTCCTGTAACATATGTTTTCCATGATGGCAAGCAGGAGAGCCATAGAAAGTGGGCGGGTGGGCGTCCATATATATATATATATTTCTATATATATATATATATATATAATTATGGTACTTTTAAAGATTTAAATGCAAACATCTTCAAGTTCTAGGTAAATTTTATCATGAGCTTCTTTCAGTTTCCATCTACCAAATCCACTCACAAGGCTTTGGTTGGCCCAGGTCTATAGTAGAAGACTCTTATATGAAGTGCTGTGCAGCGGAACTGAACCTAAGGCCATATTGTTGGGAAACAACCTTTCTAACCACACAGCCGCCAGAAGACAAAATAGACAGCTGGTTGAAAAGTGCGAAGTCCTTTCCAGGTGAAGAATGTGCAACCCAACATAGGTTAATGGTTAGGCATCAGACTTTGAGTTAGAAGGACTCAGAGACACAAAGAAATTTGGAAAAAGAAAATATGGAACCTTAAAGATCCATCAAATAGTTAGAAATTTAAAGAAGTTGAAGTTGAAGTATTTAATGTAAAGGAGGAGGAGGAGTTAGAGATGTAGAGCATAGAGGTCAACTGGAAGTTCCTATGAGACAGCCTATTGAATGTGTCATGATGGTGGAACAGTGAGGTAGACAGAACCATAAAAGTAAAAAGGTAGGTTTGGAAAAGATTGTAAGAATGGGGAAAACAGAGAATTATACCAGGTAGCTAGAAGAGAAGCTAGACCACAAATTTATTTAGCAAGAGGAGAAAGAGGAAGTCAGAAGTTTGTCACTGTTCTACAATGTGGGAACCAGAGGTATGAGGTGTCTTGGATTGCAAGGCAAGAGAAAAATCAAGATGTTGTGGGAGAGAATTGTATATGGATAGAAAATGGAGTGAAGTTGTGCAAGAAGGAAACCCAGGAAGACACTGGATGAAGTATTGAAGGCTGGTCTCAAAACGCTGAGCCTTATGAAAGAGATGACAAGGGACTGAGATATGTGGTGCATTGCTGTACTCCAGAAGACCTGCCCACCGCAACAGAGTTGAGATCCTAAAACCAAGGTGCTACATAAAAGCCTGTAAAATGTCATGGTGAAGGTGTATTCAGTACACTCTGTAAATTGGTTGGAGTTAGGAAGAGCATCCAGCTGTAGAAACCAAGCCAAAACAGATTATGGAATCTGGTATGGTCTTTGGCCTTGCCAGTTCCTACCAAGCCATCCAACTCATGTCAACATGGGAAACAAATATTAAATGTTGGTGATGGTTATGAATGGTATACTTAGCATTTAGTGATTTTGAAAAGAAAGAGGCATGGAAGTGCTATTACAAAAAGCTGCCTAACATTGGGACCAGTCATTCTAGTTGACAACAGCATGATAGAGATAAAGAAATTAAGGATACAAAGGCAGAGAGAGTCATTGGACCATGAAGAATTAATGCCAAGATCCTTAAAATATTTGGTGACATATCATGCAGCCTAGTAACCAACATAGTTTATCAGGTTGTACAGGAAGACACCGTACTCAATGACTGGCACAGTAGCACTATAGACAATTTTTGCAAAGATAAAGGTGATAATTTGAAAGAGAAAAATTACAAAGGTATCATATTGCTGGATCAAGCTGAGAAAAGTTATAGTAAAATTAGAGAGAGAGATGTGGTGTGTCACTAAGAAGTTAGCTTCTCAACCACATTGTTTTGGGTTCAGTCCCAGTGCATGGCACCTTAGGTAGATATCTTCTACTACTGTATCCACAAGCCAACCAAAGCTTTGTGATTGGATTTGGTAAACAGAAACTGCAAGAAGTCCGATTTGTGTGTGTGTGTGTGTGTATGTGTATATATATCATCATCGTTTAACGTCTGTCTTCCATGCATGCATGCATAGGTAGGATGGCTGACTGGAGCCGGCCAGGTAGAAGACTACTCTAGGTTACTGTGTCTGTTTTGGCAAGGTTTTTACAGCTGGATGCCCTTCCTAACACAAACCACTCTGCAGAGTGGACTCAGTGCTTTTTACATGGTACTAGCAGAGGCGATGTTAGTTTTGGCATGATTTTTACAGTTGGATGCCCTTCCAAATGCTAACCACTTTGAGTGTGAATTTGTTCAATTTCCGGATGAACTTATGGCTAAATTGTTTCAAATTTTGGCACAATGCCAGCAATTTTAGTAGGAGGTGGGACAAGTCAATTACATAATTCCCAGTACTTGACTGGTACTTTATTGCATCAATCAGGAGAAAATGAAAAGCAAAGTTAATTATAGCAGTGTTGAACTCAGAATGCAAAGAGCCACTGATTCTGCCAGCTCACTGCCTTCTTGTGGTTAAATAATAAGATTTAGCTCATCAGAGATTTTTGTTAAAAATACTACTGGCACTGAAAATATCACTGCCACCAATTAGTTCTGTAGATGATGGCACAAAAAAATCTTTAAAATGCCATAATTTGACATACTTTTCCCAGTTAGGTCTCTGAACCATAGATAGTATTTACATCAGAATTATGATATATTTTAGGTCAGTGGTTTCAAAGTAACGAAGTCGTTAAGTGCAGTACATTGCATCTGTCCATCTCATTGAAAAGACTTACAGAAATAGTGAATCATCTTCCTCATCAACACTAAATACCATCATTGAATGTTCTGGAGAGGTGATATAATTTTGCAAAATTAATTAAAATAAACAGTCAAATTAACCCTTTTGATACCAACCCACTTGAGACTATCCCTAGTTCTACGATACAAACTTCCTGTTTTGAAGTGATCTAAATTAGAACCTCCAATCAAAATTTCATGATAACTTATGTTTCAAACTCCAGCTTCATAGTGACAAAGTTATTCTACTAAATTCTTCAGTATTTTCAAAATTAACTGAAACAAAATCAGCATATTTTAACAGAAATATGGTAACAAAAAAGGTTAAATATAACAGCTTAATTTTAATTAGTGTAACAAAATTCAAAACATTTTTGATAAATTAATGATGAAATTAATGTTAGTGTTTTGAATTTAAATTGTGTTGTTATTTTCATAGAGATCTGTAATCCACTAATGTGAATAACATTTCCAAAATATAACTAGGGATGAATCTATGGAGCCATGGTGGACAATAGTCTGATAAAGTTTCTGCATTTAGATACTCTCTGACATCGCCGTCGTTTAACGTCTGCTTTCCATGCTAGCATGGGTTGGACGATTTGACTGAGGACTGGTGAAACCAGATGGCTACACCAGGCTCCAATCTGATTTGGCAGAGTTTCTACAGCTGGATGCCCTTCCTAACGCCAACCACTCAGAGAGTGTAGTGGGTGCTTTTACATGTCACCCGCACGAAGGCCAGTCAGGCGGTACTGGCAACGGCCATGCTCATCTCGCTCGAAAAACCTCATGTGTCACCCGCACAAGAGCCAGTCCAGGGGCACCGGCAACGATCTCGGCATGGCTATTGAAATTCTGTTACAAGGTTATTATCCTTTCTAATACTCTACAAGTTTGTCATACACGTTCCATTTCCTATTCTTACTCTTCTTCTGTTCTTGACTGCCTGATTTGCTGTTTGGCCTTACCAGTTAAACAGATCTTTCACAGGGGTACCAAGTCTTAGGACTGTAAGGTCTGTTCTTGATAAAGTTTGCTGTAATGATTTGCTAGGAAAATCATCATAGCAGGTAAGAATTATAATTGCTTTATGCAAAGTATTCAATAAAACAGATATGGCTTAGCTGATTACCAATAGTTCAATTAATAATTTTTCCTAACACATCTGGTTTTTGGTCACAGCATTACTACTATTTTATCTCTTTCCAACTCCACCCTGTCACTTTCACCCTTTCTTCTAAATGTGAGATGTCATGTTGCTCCTCTATAGCAAGAAACCTGCTCTGCCACCTTACACCATACTTTAGCCCCACTCCAGTTGGGGTTCATAGCTGCTTGACAATCTCACTAGTGTTGGTGACACAAAAATGCATCCAGTACATGCTGAAAAGTGGACAGTGTAAGGAAGAGTATCAGGGTATAGAGGTCAAGCCAAAGCAGACACTGGAGTACCACGCAGTCCACTGACCCACTGGATCCTGTCAAACCGTCCAACCCATGCCACCATGGGATGTGGATGTTAAATGATGATGATGAAAAGTGGACATCAGAACAATTTTAAATTTTAATGTGAAGCCATCAAATACTCCTTAATTATTCTGCTAAATCTAGCATGCAAGGAACTACTAAATGCCCCTTAATTATTCTACTAAATTTATCATGTTTCACCAAACCCCAATCTTCTTTATGAAGACGGCTGTATCTGCCCTTTCCAAAACAACTGTAAAAGATGGATAACTGAGAATGAAGGATAAATATTTACCATTTTGTTGGATGGAGTCTTTCAATTAGAATGTTATCGCAGTATAGAATCACAGTTGCAATACATAATCCTGCAATAGAAAATAGACAAAAAAGAAAAATTACAGGTTAGAAAATATATCTTCATACATCATTATAAGGAAACGTATAGATAAAATATTTTCAACCACAGATCAGATTAGATTCCCCTTATGCTGCAATGCAAGCAGTGCACCAGCATGGTTGTAACTGTGATGCTTATGCAAACTAAATAGCTAAGAAGATGCTCGAACTATTAAAATGCTATGTCCACAGAAGGAAAGAATGTGACTCAATGCTGATCACATATCAATGATAAATGTTAGACATTCTGGAATATCTAATTGGAAACCATTGCCACATTGGTCTGTTTAAGCAGAGCAAACCAGGGTCACACTATAACAAATGACTACCTAGGACAGTGGTTCTCAATTGTTTTTTGCCTATGAACTACTTTGATTCCTATTTTATACAAGAAAGTAGAGGTCTCAGTCATTTGATGTCTAGAAACTTCTATTATATTTTTATGATTAAATATTATTAGGAATTGTATAAAAGAAATTCAAAATATTTTGTGTTGTAGAAATATAACCAACTTGTTGCACATAAAAAAGGAAAAAAAACAAGCACCCAGTACAGCCAGTAAAGTAGTCAGGATTAGGAAGAACCTTCAGTATTATAATCTAAGCCAAAAACGAAACATACAAGTAAGATGCAGCTCTCCAATCTGTCATTGGTTAGACAGTACAACATGTACTGTCCAACCAATGCCAACATAGAAGGTAGATTTTGAAAGAGGATGATGATGGTTTGTCAATTTACAATTTTCCTATTAATCTAACAATGAACCATGCATGAGTGTACAGTAGTTGTAGTTGAAATGATATTGTATCATTGTCACTTGATGAAGATGAAAATAAGAAAGAATTAAAACGATATAGTGGTAGAGTGTCAGGTCACTTGTGAGATCTCTCATGAGTGCTACTGGTAACACGGAATCCAGCACAACCAGTTGCATGGTCGGGTCATCCATTACTAAACTGGCATCCCTACTAGACTTGCTTAGCTATGTCCACATGCTAAACTTCAATCCATAAAATAACTGGACAAAAGAAGATAAAATACAAACATAGCATTTAACATGTTTCACCAGTGTATTCTGTTTGTGGAAAAGAGCTAAATCAATCTAGGATTGATGAGCTACTTAATTTTGTAATTTTTTTCATATTAGTCTACAGAAGAAGCACTGTCTTCTTAAATGAATCGACTGTCTTGGTTCTACAGGAGATGAGGTGTGAATAGTGTTTACTTAAATATTTCATTTGATGCATTATAAGAAGCTGGTAATAAGTTGTACTATTATGCTAATCACTAAACTAATGCTTTCTTTGCCTGCAAGAGAGGGGAAGACACTAACTTATAAAAGTGTCCCATATTTCATTTAGTGGAAATTAGTGAATTCAATTGAATTTGCTTGGTCTATCAAGCAAAATTTTAAAGAATCTGAGATATTTTCTTTTCCGAAGTTTTCCCAGTCTTTGGAGAACAGAGTATGTCTATAACTGTTCAAGTTTATCAAAATAGAAATTTGGCAAATTGTGTTTTTTTAACAGTTTATTCTGGAGAAAAGGGGTGAATATATGGCCTTTGGAAATGATATGGTCCAGCTGTAGAGCACATTGTTTGAAGGCAACGGGGAAAACACTGTTACAGCTGAGGGCATTGTTGATATGAAGTTTCTAAAGATTTGTTAGTGCTAGGTGGGTATGTGAACATGTTGGGGAGCCAGGTGGAATGAAGACAGACAGTTTTGTAGGAAATTTACTTAGAGTGTGCTGTGTAGAAATGGATATAAAGCAAACAGCAAGTGTATAGGATTTTTCTATGGAATGGTGCCTACAGAATATGGTTGAGAAATGGAATAAAGGAGAATTCCCAAAATGTTAGGAGAAATCCTTTTGACAGGTGATCAAAAGAATCAAGTGCAGTTTGAGAAGCATAAGAGCTTGCAAGATATGATATCAAGGACAAATACATTATCTGCAGTAGAAGATTAAAGCTATCCACTCCAAGTGTTGTAGGTCATGTTTTTCATCTAAAATGCCACAGCACATGTATGTGTGAATCAGTTTTATTTTGGAATGTGTGGGATGTGGAGAAATATGACTGATGGTTTCAGTCAACTACTTAGTTGTCTCTGATGTCAGAGATAGTTTATCATAGAATTGGTGGAGATCTGAACAGTTAGTGGAGTACCATGAGATCAGGGAAGGATGGGTAGTCATAGTGTCATAGTGTAGTATTTGTGTAGTGTGTAAATGAGATGGACAATGGTCACACTAAATGGCAGATGCAAAGATGGTAACAGTTTCATTGAAGCTATGAATGGAGATGAGAAAGGGATCAAGGCTAATTGGAATATCTATGTGTCAGTCAGGGGTGTGTGAAGAGAGGATGAAATCAAAATGATGTAAAAAATTAAGAATTGTGGAAGACCCCGTTTTTGCACCAGCAGCATGTGTGGGATGAAATAAATGAGTGATGAAGAGCTGTACCTATTGACATCACTGAGGTTGATGACTTCAGTGAAGTGTGATATGACAACATAAAGTCAAAATAATCGATGATCAAGTATAGTAAGCAAATCAAAATGAACACAAAGCAATCAATATCTAGGATAACGAATAACAGTTGCATCATTGAAAACATACATATAGATCCTATGTCTAATATAATAATAGAATAAGTGAGAAAGTCAGGAGCTTTTTTTTTTTTTTCAAAAGGAATTCTATAGAAAAACATTTTGGTGTAGATTACTGAAGTAAAAAAAAAAATAGAAAATGAAGTGCATGATTTGAGAGGATTTGGAATAAAGTTGTTGAGAATGTTGGTATAATTTTCTTACATCTACTTTTCCTTGCTGGCACCAGTCTTAGTGTCCTGCTACTTATCACAGTCCTTTCTTATCTAGGACACACACCAACAGTGGAAACTAGACATCCTTGTTGTAGTCAAGAGGTCATCACCACCAAGACAAGATTAAAGCATCCCTCTTCTGCTTTATGTCAGCTGTGCTCCTGCTATTTTTTTTCTTGGTATGATTTTTATTAAATAGCTGGATGCCCTAGCCTATCAAAGGGAAACAAACTGCTTTAGAATATCGTGGATTGGGTGCATTTCATCTAGCATCAGCACAAGAGAAGTTGTCTGACAAGACTGAAGCGCACCCTCTGTCTTATGTCACCTCTATTTGTTCCTTCTCTGGCTGTAGTGATAACAGCCAAAAATGACAAGCCAAAGAGGAGCCTCTATATGGTTGTTTGACTAACAACAAATAAAGCCCAAATCTCTTGCAAGTCACACCTTATTGTTTTATAAAGGAGACGTTAGCTACATCATCATTGTTTTAATACTCATTTTGTATGCTTGCATGGATCAGATAGAACTGGGTAAGGCAGATTTTCTATAGCTGGACGCTCTTCCTATCACCAAACTTCACCTGTTTCCAAGCAATGCAATACTTCTCCTTGGTTGGACATGATTTTACAGAAGACCAGAAATTAAGATCACCACTTGTACGACAGTGATACACATACTTTACAACTATCATATGATAGCAAAGGGATACAAACATGCACACTCACCCATGCAGATACAAGCACCCCACCCCATGTATACACACACAATGGTTTTTCTTTTTTTCCCCCAGTTTCCAGCAACTAAATCCACCAACATGGCTTTGGCTGCCCAAGTTGCCATAGTGGAACTGAACCAAAAGAACCATACAGTTGGGAAGTGAACTTTTTAACCAGACAGCCTTGCCTATGTCTGGAAAATATAAAAAGTGTATGGTAGAAGGAGTCATTGATTATGGATTCGGTCTGACTTATGAACTAATCCTAAGCAATTCAAGGGACAGAAAAAAAGCTGCAGTTCAATGGTACTACAAAATTGAGAATATATATTTTTTGTTCATTTCCATCAAGATATAAGGCTTAGGAAGGAACTGACTGCAGGCAACATTTTAAAAAATAACCAATATTCCACAATAGTTTCTGTTTCGTATGTGGAGATCAACAGATTACAGCTAGAGTATATGGCAGTTTTGTAAAATAACAAAAAAACCTCTGATAAGAATATGGTTTCAAAGAAAGATCACTGGAATGTATTACAAAAAATTGAGCAAATAAGATTGCTTTTGTGCTTTGTAAAGTGAAGAATTGTCCTTATTATTAGTCAACATGCAACATTTTAAAATTTGGTTGACCAGTTTTGAATTTGCATCTGTCTCTTTCCTGAACAGTTGATTTAATCAACTGGTAGATGTGGATGATAATGTTTACTAGTCATATTTTCCACAAACTGTGGGAAGCCAAAGGGGAGACTTATAAATAATTTACACTATTGACAGGGATTTTAAACGAGAAAATTCAAAAATGCAATGCTTTGGTAACATCTTAAAATGTTAGTAGGGATTTCTAAAATTGACATATGATCACAAACTATGGTGACAGTATAATTTATACTAATGTTATGGACCCAAGAAGGATGAAAAGGTAACGTAGGCTTGGATTTGAACTTAGAACATAAAATAAGGCACTAAATACCAGAGGGTATTCTGTCCACCGTTTTACCAGTTCGGAAAATCAACTACTTTATAGTAATAATAAATTTAGTTAGCTAATCGTACTACAAGTTTCGATTTTCAGTAATTCCTTATATCTCACAGAACACACAAGACAATTTTTATTCTTTGATGAAAAAGTGGCACAAATCTTTTAACCTGAATTTTTAAAAAAATCCATTCAAAATGAATTATTTTGCCGTAATAAAAATACAAAAAACCCTTCATAATAACAAACAAAAGGTTTGGTAAAAATGTAAAGAAATATTTAAGAATATTCTCGTACATTTAAAAATCTATATACAAAAATATATCGCGAAATATTGTTTTTCTTTACTAATAAGATATTATTATCAGAAAATTTTTCAAGTAAGCAATAAATGTTATACATTTGAAGACAGCTAAAACATAAATATTAATTACCGTCCGTTATTAATAAGCTTATCTTCTAGAATGATTAAATACATCATCTGAATCAAAACAGTTGGGTCAGAAATATCATCAGAGATTATCAACACAGATGCAAACTTCGACGTTCTCGTTTTACAATGATCTTTTAAATGAATTTAAACTGGATTATAAATTCCTGAAGTCGAATAAACGATAGACTCCCGATAAACAGTTCGCAACCCAGTTTCAATTCTCATTTTACTTTAAATACATTAGAAATATCTCTAAAAAGGATCGAACATCAAAACATTGCAATTTATATTCTCCTTCTATAAAGGCGAGGCCTTGTGCCTTTGCAAGAAATCAATATTCTGACCCAACAGGTCATCTTACCTTTACATCTACGAGAGAATCGGGAGTGTCATTTTTTTTCTTGCAATTCAACAAATATTTTACCGTTTTCAAAAACAATTAAAAAAATTATATATTAAATATAATGTACTGAAGATGGTCAGATATAATTGGCTGTTTTAATACCCATGATAAAATGGTAAGACATCAGAACGACACTAAATTGATGCATTCGTAAGTAGTGTTTTAATGTGCTAAGCATGAGTAAGCATAACAACTGAGCTTAATAATAGTTATCTACATGATTAATCATCGAAAGTATAGCTAGAAATGTTAGCTTTAATAACAAATGAAAGAAATTTGGCTGATTAGAAAATATATACCTATATATTTTCATAAGATCATAATCATATGCTTAAAACAGAATGCGAACATAGGAAAAAAAAAAAAAAAAAAAAAAAAAGAGTGCGAACTTTTTTTCCCTAATTTCGCTGTATCTTATTTTTCAAAGTCAATACTTAGTTTAAATATACATATATCATTTTTCAACAGCTCTGAATTAATCATTAATCAATAAATTATTTAACCATATAAATTACATCAACAAAAGGAAAGATACGTTGTGAATTCTATAATTTTAACCAAGAAATTAAACAGGCTAGAATCTTTCTCGTTTAAATTGTTCACTGATATCTTAACCAACAATATTTCTTCACCCACTTCTGTTATGAATGTAATGTAGCTCTAATGTAATGTACATTTTAAAAATAGAAGTTAAAAGGAAGACGAATTAGTAAGCCATTATGATGTTTGTGTATGTAGCTGAATGCGGTCACCATGCCAATCGCTGGTGGACACCTCTATAATACTTATACAGCAAGAATTGTAACACAATATTAACCAGCTTCAAGCAGCGTTATTTTAAGAGTAAAAAAAGGCTATAGCAAAGCAAAATAATCATCTTACCTAGGATGAAAATATTAAAGGCTTGGAAACTAAAGAAGTCGGTCTTGGTCAAAATAATATTCGACCGACCTTTCTATCTTTATAGACAAAAATACCAGTGGATCGCCACAACATTAGCTGATAACAGCCACCTAGGTTGTGTGGAAATAGAGGAAGCATTGAGAGTTAACTCCCTTGGTTAACTGAACACCCTTCGTCTATCATCCTACCTCACCCCGTCTCCGCCCTTCTCTCAATAAAACTCTCTATTCTTGACAGTTGTGAGCCAGTCTTGAGGAAGAAATTTGATACGATATATTTTGAACATCAGTTTTATTATGCTTCGTTTTACCTCATCACTAGCGTTCTATATTTCTTTTATTCTTTTATACAAATTATAAAGTTTAAATCTAATTATATATAT
>NC_068987.1:56849115-56850195 GCF_001194135.2 Octopus bimaculoides | reverse complement strand
TATGGAAGGCGGCGAGCTGCCTAGAGTAGAAAAGAATGATTTATATTGCTAAGGCGGCAAGCTGCCAGAAACGTTAGTACGACGGGCGAAATGCTTAGCAGCGTTTCGTCTGTTTTTACGTTCTGGGTTCAACTTCCATTGAGATTCAACTTTTCCATTCATTCTTTCGGGGTTGATAAGTTAAGTATCAGTTATGTACTGAGGTCGATCAAATCGACCGTCCTCCTCCCAGCAAAATTTCGGGCCTCGTGCCCGAAATTTTGAAAACAGCAAAGAATAATTTTATTACTTTAAGGCAGCGAATTGGCAGAATCACTAGAACGCAGGGCAAAATGGTTAGCGGCGTTTCGTCCGTCTTACGTTCTGAGTTCAAATTCCACTGATGTCGACTTTGCCTTTCATCTTTCCGGAGTCGATAAAATAAGTACCATTTGAGCACTGAAGTCGATGTAATTGACTTGCACTCTCCCCCTCCCTCAAACTGCTGGCCTTGTACCAAAATATTAAACTAATTTTTTGTATTTATTATTTTTTTATTACGTTACTACATATATAATTTTTACTGGAATATAACACGTGTGTGTATGATACCTATATAATACAAAACCAAATTTAAAGTACAAATCCCAAACCGGGAGAAAAATGGAAAAAGAGGAACAAAGAAAGAAAAGAAAGAAAAAGAAAGGAAAAAGGAAAAAAAAAACATCAGTGTGGTTTTGTATCATCCACCAAGGTCGATTTTGCCTTTAATTCTTTCGGGTTCGATAAATTAAGTACCAGTTGCGTACTGGTGTCGATCTAATCGACTGGCCCCCTCCCCGCAAATTTTGGGCCTTGTGCCTACAGTAGAAAAGATTTTATATGTATCATTTACATATGTATTATATTCCAATAAAAATTATTTGCGTAATAACATAAAAAAATATTTTTATTACTTTAAAAACTTGCTTTTTAATATTTTAAAACCATGTTTTGATTTTAAAATATTCTAATGGAAATAGAATACTAAATTGTATGTTGTTGAATACTTAACAATATAAGGCTTTAAAAAGAAATTTGCACTGTTAAATATCACATAAA
>NC_068987.1:56844121-56847756 GCF_001194135.2 Octopus bimaculoides | reverse complement strand
AAATGACTTATTACCACGAAACTTGATTATGTTCAATCCATGAAACACAAGAATAAGCCCTCAAGATACCGATGACACCAAAGTAATTAAGGGGAACAATGTTGCACGATCGTCCGTATTCATTCACGTTATAATGTGCATAAAAAAAAAAAAATTACGCTCTGTAAATCTCATTTATTTATTGGTTTCAAATTTTAGCACAAGGCCAGCAATTTCGGAGGAGGAGTGAATACATTAAATGGATACCAGTGCTCAACTAGTATTTATTTTATCGACCTCGACGGAACATAAAGACGGACGAAATGCTGCTGAGCATTTCTCCCGGCACGGTAACGATTCTGCCAGCTCGCCGCTTTAATCTCATCTCTATATTGAATAGAACTTTTCGATTTTGGAATTAAGAGCGACTAAATGAGATGAAGTTTACATTTTTAGTGTTATGTATTTTTAAAACAGCATAATTCTGGCATTCAGTCCTCTAGCCTACTTTAATCTTGTGTTTAATAATCTATATAGTTTAAGTCGTATTTAGTCATGCATAATTATTTTTTGTGGTATGTGTTTCAAAATTTTATTTATTCTGTATGTTCACCCATAACCTTTTCCCCAGGTTTTCAGTACCAATTTTATAAAAAAAATTAATCTAAACAAGTGCAAATGAAAGACATTATCTAGAAAATTATATTCGGTTTGTATTTGTGTTGCACTAGAAACCTGATATAGAAACACTCCGATGCGTAATAATTCATAAGACTTTGAGCAATGATGTAATGCGGCTCCATTCACTCAGAACGTCAGCTGACATCCTGGTAAAACTAATGAATTCTTTAAATCGAAAATTCCTTCATTTTGACATTACTGAGATGGACAGAAGTTGATTATTTCATCAAAAGTTGTTGCAGTATTGTTTCTTGTATAAGCACAGAGTCTTAAATATTGCGGGAAGGAGGTTAGTCAATACAGCGATTCCACCACTTGACTGATAACGTCACATTTGTTGTTTGGAGTTGGTAAAATGGAAATATATTTCGTTGGCTGCGTGAATAATAACAAAAGCAAAACCTACGAACATTTAACTTAAATATTTATTTATCAGACACAAGGGTATTTGTTGTTAGCCATTTACAATTAATAATATTAATAATTACGTACTGTGAGAGAGAGACAATCGCTCTGAAGTTACAGAATGTGGTAATATGCAGTCGGCTCAAAATATACGAATTACACGATGCAAATCTCCGTGGCAACAGAGATCCTTAGTTATCTGTCTTAGGCCGTCTGCGTTGGCCTTCTGCAAAAATGTCTGGAACCCTCAGATGGAAAGAGTAGAAGAGCATATCGCTCAAACGCCTTTCAACACTCTGCAAATACTTCAGGCACCAAAACTGCTTTTTATAGGGTACAAGAAGAACATTCTAGAAAACGACATCTTCACGCTGATTAGTTGCTTAATAGACCGATCACGTGAAACTATAGAGGTTCGCCCATGGCGTCCGACCGGTTAACTAGAGGTTAGGTTTCGAATCACCACGACAATGCTTAATTTTATTCCCCCGCCATCAACCCCTGGAGATGAAAGGCAAATTTGACCTCAACTAGATCTGAACTTAGAATGTAAAGAGCCGGAAAAAATACAGCAAAGCATTTTCCCGGCACTCTGGCGATTTTACCAGCTCACTGCCTTTGTCGAAGTATAATATGAACTGACCTTGTTGATTGCAATGAACCCTAATGAAAGTCATGATACAGGAGTAACTCTCATCTAGCCGAGTTTATTGCAAGTATCGGAACTAGTTCTTGGTTAGGATTGTGCAAATACGCTTTCGCACATTACTTTGTCAAACAACACGAGTCAGGACAGGATTGTCGAAATGTTTCTAGACATCAGAAAGGAAGTTCTTGATCAAGTAAGAGTTGCTCCTGTGTTTGCCATTCAACTGTATGAAACCATTGATATCACCCAGAGCTCGAAGCTAATAATCTGTTCGTTTTAGGCAATAGGCCAACTGGTACACCGTCGGTTACGACGACTAGGGTTCCAGCCGATTCGATCAACGGAACAGCTTACTCGTAAAGTTAACGTGCAAGTAGCTGAGCGTTTCACAGACACGCCTACCCTTAACGTAGTCTCGGGCAGATTCAGCGTGACACAGAATGTGACCAGGCTGGCCCTTGGAAATACAGGAAATTTTGCCAGCTGAGTGGACTGGAGCAACGAGAAATAAAGTGTCTTGCTCAAGGACAAAAAGTGTCACCAGGTATCAAACCGACGACCTTACAAGCGTGAGCTGAATACCCCTAACCACTAAGCCACGCGCCTTCACTAGACAATAGTCATAAAGCTGAAAGACAATTTTGTAATTCCGTAGAGCGTTTTACAAATTTTTCAGGCAGTTACAATTCTTTTTCAGGAAAATTAGTTTGCCTGAGACTCGTTTGTAGAGGTCTGTAAAGTCGAAAATACACTCTTCATCCTTCATCGTAAAACACTTGCACCCAGAACTCTTCCTATTGAATTATATGTCGTGAATATTAAAGTGGTCAACTTTATTAAAGCTGTATCCTGAAGAAACAATCATCTCTTTCAAAAGTTGTATAAAGACATGGAATGTGAGCATCAAACACTGTATTTTAACACAAGCGTACGAAGTTAATATGCTTAGACAAATTTATCAAAAACGAAAAGCGGTGGCGACATTCCTAGATGATAAGATAATTATAACAACAACATGAGGTCTCGCAGGTCAGATAAAATTCGTTGGATCAGACTCTCCACGGTTGGATGCGCTTCCTGCCCCCCCAGCACTCACCTGTTTCCAAGTAGAAAATATTCTTGGTCTTTCAAACAAGAATGGCACAATGACTAGTGATAATTTCACCAAAGACAGTAAATGAACTATAACACTTGTATGAGAGTGACATCCGTTTACAATAAGCGCGCTAAGTCAAGACAAGGAAGCAGGAACACACACACCAAAGCACACATACACTCATATATACACATATACACGCATACAAAGTGCATTCCAGAAATTTTCAGATTTTTTCAGGGGGAAATATTTATTCATGGCGAAGAAGTAGATTACTTTAATCTCCTTCAGAATAAAATCCTCTGATTTCAATGCTCTTCTTGTAGCGCTCCAGTCACTCCGTGAAGGCTCCGTGGAAGCCCTCCAAAGGGAAGATGTCCAGGACCCTTATCACAACCTCTTTCATCTTCAAAACAACTGCCTCTGAGGTTCTCCTTCAGCCTGGGGAACAATCAAAAGTCACAGGGAGCAATGTCTGGGCTGTAGGAAGATTGAGGGACAGTTTTGATGCCTATCTCTGTCAAATAGTTGGTTACACAGATACTCGTCATTTAGGGGAGGCGCAATGGCCCAGTGGTTAGGGCAGCGGACTCGCGGTCATAGGATCGCGGTTTCGATTCCCAGACCGAGCGTTGTGAGTGTTTATTGAGCGAAAACACCTAAAGCTCCACGAGGCTCCGGCAGGGGATGGTGGCGAACCCTGCTGTAGTCTTTCACCACAACTTTCACTCACTCTTACTTCCTGTTTCTGTTGTGCTTGTAATTCAAAGGGTCAGCCTTGTCACACTGTGTCACGCTGAATATCCCCGAGAACTACATTAAGGG
>NC_068987.1:56838185-56842261 GCF_001194135.2 Octopus bimaculoides | reverse complement strand
TCTCTCTCTCTCTCTCTCTCTCTCTCTCTCTCTCTCTCTCTCTCTCTCTCTCTCTCTCTTTCTCTCTCTCCTACACCTCTCATCATATTTCATTTCCTCTCTACCGTCCTTAAACCTCTTGTGCCATCAAAAATACTAACCCTTAAGTAGTCTGGAGAATTTCATAAATTTCTGCAGTTTTTGTCCAGTTTAACACAGAACTTTATTGCATAGCGAGCTTCCAAACGTCCCGACTGCATTCAGCAAACTAGTCAGCTGTGAGAAGCAGTGTTTAATAGGGTGTATCCAAAGTGCTATTACAGCTGCCTCCTTCAATCTGGAATAACACATGTCGGCAGATCAGCTTATTAGATGTAAAGTAATGATACGGTAAAATTAATGATTTATTAAAATTTGTTGTAACTAAAAATGTCTTGAAACGCCTGGAACGCACCTCGTATATACACGCTCATATATAAGTGATGGGCTTCTTTCCGTTTGCTCTTACCAGACCTACTACACACAAGGTTTTAGTATGTCGAGGGCAGTGATTCAAGGTACTACGCAGTGGGATTGGATCCAAAAGCGCGTGGTTTTAAAGCGAACTTCTTAACTTAACAACCAAGTCAGTATACTTATGAGTATGTATGTATGTATGTATGTATGTATGTATGTGACTAAGCTATTCGGCTCACGATTGTAAGGTCGTGAGTTCGATTCCCGGCGGCGCTTTATGTCTTTGAGCAAGGCACTTTATTTCTCGTTGTTCCAGTCCACTCAGCAAGCAAAAATGAGTTGTACCTGTAATTCAAAAAGGACAGCCTTGCCATAATTTGTGTCATACTGAATCTCTCTGAGAACTGCGTTAAGGGTACACATGTTTGTGGATTGCTCAGTCACTTGTACTTTAATTTCACGAGTAGGCCCGGTTGATTGTATTAGCTGAAACACTCGTCGTCGTAACCGACGGAGAGCTAGGCTATGTATGTATGTATGTATGTATGTATGTATGTATGTATGTATGTATGTATGTATGCATGTGTGTGTGTGTGTTTATGTGTATGGGTTTGTATGTATGTATGTATGTATGTATGTATGTATGTATGTATGTATGTGTATGTTTGTATGTATGTGTATATGTACATATATAAATAGTACAGGACAGAATATAACGTGAAATAATTTACTTATAACATATTTACACGTGTTTCAGTGACAGTTACATCCTGATTATGTAAAATCAATTTTGTGTTATTTTTAAAAAAAATTTAGCTTTTCCTTCAAGACACTCTTTATCCTTACTCTATGACCATCATAGCATAAACACCTATAACATTGAGTTATCCGCATAATAACACCATTCTTCACTCCTACCATCGGCATGTATTTTGGAGTGCAATAGAATTGCTGGATTTCTAGCTCATTGATTATATGCCGCGCCTTTAATAACACACACACTTACATATACACATACATGCATGCTTACGAATAATACACATACACGTACATATACACATACGCGCGCGCTCATGGATTTCTAGCGGTTTGCGACGTGGCTGTACTTGTTTGACCGACTGAGCTATCTACTTACTGAAATAATGTGGATGTGGCGGAGTATTCCTCTGACACGTGTACTCTTAACAACAAGCAAGACAAGATTGACTTCTAAATTACTGGTACAATCCATCCGATGGTCTTCCGAACAGTTTCCGTCTACTTGACTTAACTCACAAAAATTGGTTTGGCTCGAGACCATGTGCAACACGTAGTAGATATACTCCAAAAATCCTTAAGTATTTTAAAAACATTTTATTTTCTGGTAAAAACTTAATGTGATTAATTGATAATCAGTCGAGAGATAAATTGGTACGTTTTTTTTTTCTGTTCTAAGAATTCTTGTACGGTTGTTTAATTGATTGGTTTACAAACTGATCGATTTGGTTAGCTGATTTATTGGCTTGTTTAACTAATTGTTTTACTAACCGATCGGTTCACCGGCTTGTTGGTTAATTGGTTCGTTCCCTGATTGATCGATTGACACTTGATTGGCTTACTGATTGATCGATTTATCGGTTTGCTGTCTAATTGATTAGTTTACTGGTTGATCGATATATCGGCTCATTGGTTAATTGATTGGCTTACAGATTGATCTATATATCGGCTTATTGGTTGGTTGCTGCCTATGGAATTGGTCATGGTCTGTATCACTACAAATTAGTCAAAATAATAGTTCCAAGAATATCGATGTTTGACAACTTTACAGCAACCAAACTTATAGATATTTTGTGAAGTGATATCTGATATTTTGATCCCTTAATTTTCAACAGAGAATTGAAGACGAAAGCGTTGTTAACCTTGTAAAACTTGTCACTACTGATCTTATCGATTATCTTCGAAGTCTTCTTTATTTCAGTTGTTGCCGGACTGTTTGGTTTGTTAGTTGGTTGGTCGTATGGTTAACTGCTTAATGTGTTGCTTTAGCGATATCTGGAACGGCTAGTTGGTTGGTTGGTTGCTTACTTGGTCGATGTGTTTAACGGTTTCGTTGATTGGTTGGCTGGGGGCATGGATGTTTGATTAGTATATTGATTGGTACATATTTTGGTAGGTTATCTGGTTTGTTCGCACATAGGTTTGCTGGTTGGTACATTGGCTGGTTGATTGGCTGGTTAGTTCATTGACTATGACACGTGTTGGATGGTTCATCGGATGATACAGTTGTTTGGTTGATTGTCTGTTTCTTTTGTTGGTTAGTTGGTTGATTGGTCGGCTGTTTGGCTGGTTGGTTGATTGGCTGGATGGGTGATTGATTGGTTGGTTGGTCAGTTGGTGGGTTGGTTGATTGGTTGGTTGGTCGTTTGGTGGGTTAGTTGATTGGTTGGTTGGTCGTTTGGTGGGTTGGTTGATTGGTTGGTTGGGTGCTATATAGGTTGGTAGTTGATTGGTTAGTTGATCGGTTGGCTGCTTAGTTCGTTCACTGGTACATATTTTGATTGTTTGTCTGATTAGTTCATTAAATATTATATTTGTTGGCTGGTTACGCAGTGCTTATGCATTGATTAGTTGGTCGGTTGATTGGTTCGTTCATTGATTAGTAGATATTTTTGTTGTTTCATTGGATGTTACATTCGTTGGTTGGTTGGTTGGCATGTACATTGGTTGATTGATGGATTGATCCATTGGTTGGTTGGTCAGTCAATTCGTTGACTGCCACATACTTTGTTTGGTTGACCGGTTGATTGGTTGGTACATTGATTGATTGGTTCCCTAGTTAGTTCGTTGGCTGGTAATATTTTGATTGGATATTTGATTATATCATAGGTTCAGACATAAGCCGGTTGAATGGTGGTCGGTTAGTTTGTTGATTGGTTAATTAGTTGGCTTTTTAACTCATTGGCTAGTTGATCCGCTAATTCGATGACTGGTTCATATACTGGTTTGTTGATTGGTCGGTTGTTTAGCTCACTGACAGATACATATATTACTTATCGAATCGTTCACTGAATACGTTTCTGAACGAGTCCTGGACAATTAGAAAACATATATGTAAATTAATCATTGGGTTGATGATAGCATATTACTTTGTTACATAAACACAAAGACTCGCATTTACTGGAGTTCAGCAGTTGTATAATTTATTAAATTCGGAAGAGAGAACGAATGGGGTTTGACATTAGATCGAAAAGACATTTTCACCGACACTACCAATTCTGGAAATTTGTTGTCATTGATAATTAACGTATTGAATATATATTAGAAGTTTGTTGGCACTCCGTCGCTTACGATGTCGAGGGTTCCAGTTGATGCGATCAACGGAACAGCCTGCTCGTGAAATTAACGTGCAAGTGGCTGAGTGCTTCACAGACACGTGTACCCTTAACGTAGTTCTCGGGGATATTCAGCGTGACACAGTGTGACAAGGCTGACCCTTTGAATTACAGGCACAACAAAAACAGGAAGTAAGAGTGAGAGAAAGTTGTGGTGAAAGAGAACAGCAGGGTTCGCCACCATCCCCTGCCGGAGCCTCGTGGAGCTTTAGGTGTTTTCGCTCAATAAACACTCACAACGCCTGGTCTGGGAATCGAAACCACGATCCT
>NC_068987.1:56837133-56837846 GCF_001194135.2 Octopus bimaculoides | reverse complement strand
CTAAATCTAAAAAGACCCAAGTATAATAGTATTAATGAGGCCCTGCTGGGGTACCTCTTTGAAAGGTTTTGCTTGAACAAATCAACCCCAGTATTTTTTTTTTTAAAGACTCGTATTTATTCTACTCTTTTGCCGAACCGCTAGATGACGGAGACATAAACAAACCGACACCGATTGTCAAGCGGTGGTGCGGGACAGACACAAAGACACATACATAAGCATGCATACATGCATGCATACCCCCACACACACACACATCACGCGCACGCACACGCGCATGTACACGCCCACGCATGTACACGCCCCCTACATACACACACACACACACACACACACGACACGACGGACTTCCACGCAGTTTCCGTCTATAATAGAAGGCACTTTGTCAAAGCGTCGCGCAGTGGGACTGAACCCATAGCCACGTGGTTGCAAAGCAAGCTTCTTAACCACACAACCGCGCCTGTTATAATATATCGATTTTTATATAATATATTGATAGCGATTATAATATACTCTTTTTACTCTTTTACTTGTTTCAGTCATTTGATTGCGGCCATGCTGGAGCACCGCCTTTAGTCGAGCAAATCGACCCCAGGACTTATTTTTGTAAGCCTAGTACTTATTCTATCGGTCTCTTTTTGCCGAACCGCTAAGTTACGGGGACGTAAACACATCAGCAACAGTTGTCAAGCGATGGTGGGAGGACAAACACA
>NC_068987.1:56836175-56836679 GCF_001194135.2 Octopus bimaculoides | reverse complement strand
GTGTACATGTTGGCTAGTCTTCCAAATCCACCCAGAAGGGTTTAGTTGGTCCGAGACTATAGTAGAAGACACTTGCCATGGAGAGGGACTGAACTCGGCACCATGGGATTGGAAAGCAAAATTTTTATTACAAAGCTACGACTGCGCCTATGTATTCGTTGGCTGCATAACATTTGCAGTCTGACCATCTGTCACTCTCCTTTTACCCTCTATTCGTATTCACTCTTATACTTACCTTCTTGTACCTTAAGAGTACACACTGACGCCCTATCACCTTATCTCTACCATCTTTTCTCTCTTTGCAGCTGGAGTAGCCCATCTTTCCCTTCTCCAGCAAGACAACTGTTCTTTATCCGTTATTATCCCCCCCCCCCAATGCCGGACACAAAACCACCTGCTTTAATACTACAGCCCCACTCATTTGAGGTGCCGTGTCTTGCGAGTTACTAGGTGACCGCTTAAGTTCCAGTACAACGTAAAAAAAAAAAAAAAGGCATCAGTACA
>NC_068987.1:56835767-56836165 GCF_001194135.2 Octopus bimaculoides | reverse complement strand
AGTACAACGTAAAAAAAAAAAAAAAGGCATCAGTACACTCTGTAAATTTGGCTTTGGGAAGGGCATTCAACTGTAGAAATCATGTCGAAACAGACATCGGAGCACTTGTAGTTCTCTGGTTCATTAGAACTGTGCAACCCATGCCAGCATGGATGAGAGATGTTAGATTATTATTATTATTATTATTATTATTATTATTATTATTATTATTATTATTATTATTATTATTCAGTAGTTTTATTTTTATAACGTGCTTTCACTTCACTACCGAGCGCAGCTCTGTGCGCCTTGGGTATGTGCTGTGGTTTGCTGTGGTGCTCTTATGTTTACTGTATTGAAAGTGTTTTGCGTAGGATGTGTGCAGTACCCAGTAGTGCAATTTTCTGTATGTTATATAT
>NC_068987.1:56830620-56835075 GCF_001194135.2 Octopus bimaculoides | reverse complement strand
ATTATTATTATTATTATTATTATTATTATTATTATTATTATTATTATTATTATTATTAAGGTGGTGACCTAGCAGAATCATAAGCACGTTGGACGAAATACTTAGAAGTATTTCACCCGTCACTGCATTCTGAGTTCAAATTTCACCGAGATCGACTTTGCCTTTCATCCTTTTGGGATCGATAAAATAACTACTAGTTGAACACTGGGGTCGATGTAATCGACTCATCCGCTCTTCAAAAATTGCTGCCCTTGTGGAAAAATTTGAAACCATTGCACTGGTTTACAGAGATATTGAGGCAAACATAAAAATAGTTGTTCTAGCCTAATCTTTGGGTGCCGATTTCAGATACGAAATAAGTTTTCACTCATCTCATCTAGTTTTTGAGATATACACCATTATGATTTTGCGACAATTCATGTAACCATATCTATGATCAATCTTTTTTTTTTGTTTTCCAGATTTTTGTGATACATATGATACACATCTCTACAATGGCTCCAGACACTTCAAAATACCGAGGATGCATCAACAGGGCAAATTCATTCTGCTACGTGTGGGTTGATTTCACAACTGTTGGACAGCGCCGAACAATTACTTCCCTCCTGAGAACTGCTTACTTTCATTATTTTGACTGTAAAATTGGAGATCAGGACAAATCCTGGACCCCACACATCTGTTACAAACCCTGCTACAATGGACTAACTGCATGGTTTAACGGCAAGAAAGCAGCCTTCAACTTTGCTGTCTGGAGAGAGTCACGAAGCCATGCAGATGATTGTTATTTTTATCTAACAAATATAACAAGTTTCATTACTTCTAGAAAAAAGATCAAATATCCCAACCTTCCCTCAGCTATGAGACCCGTTTCCCACTCAGATGATCTCCTTGTCCCTAAACCCCAGAAAATAAAGATCTTCTTCCTTCATCCCATGAAGGAATGCCTCCAGGGAAAGATTCTGCTAAGATGATCTCTTCTGAAGACTATGTCTGTTTATTCAGGAGGAACAAGTGGCAATGATCCCCACTGGATCACGCAGGAAGACCTGAATAACCATGCCTGCGATCTGTACCTATCTAAGCAGCATTCGGAGCTCCTGGCATCCCGAATTAAGCAATGGAACCTAGTCAAGGTAAATGTAAGGATCACCAGTTTCAGGACACGGAACCAAGACTTTGCTTCATTTTTCGACATGGAAAACAGGTGCTACTGCACAAATGTCTCTGGCTCGTTCATCTTCCTTGGTTTCCCACACAATCCCTCAGACTGGCATCTTTTCATAGACTCTTCCGAGTGAAGTCTGAAGGCTGTGCTCTTGCACAATGGGAATAAATACTCCAGCATTCCCATTGCCTACTCAGTCCATCTGAAGGAGTCATATGACAATATGGAGCTCCTTCTAGAAGCTGTCAAGTACAACCAGTACCAGTGGAGTCTCTGCGAGGACTTCAAGGTCATTGGGCTCCTTATGAGTATGCAAGCGGGCTTCACAAAATACTGTTGCTTTCTCTGTCTCTGGGAACAGTCGGGCTGTGTCCGAGCACAACAAGCAAAAGGACTAGGGATCTAGGAGTACTTTCGTACCCGGTGAACACAGTGTCCAAGAAAATCTTCTGGTGGACATGAACGAGGTGATTCTTCCTCCTTCATATCAATTTTGGTTTAATGAAGAATTTCGTGAAGGCCATGGACAAAAATGGTGCTGCCTTTCAACATTTGTGCACTCTGTTCCCAGCTCTAAGTTCTGCTAAGCTCAAGGAGGGCATCTTCGTCGGACCACAGATCCGAGAGGTGCTGAAGGATAAGGACTTTGAGGAGCTTCTTACCTTAAAGAAACTGAGAGCATGGAAGCATTTTAGTCAGTCTGCCATGGCTTCTTTGGTAACACACGGCTACTAGATTACCAAGAGTGTATCGAGAAGTTGTTACAGTCTTATGAGGATATGGGATGCCGAATATCACTCGAAATTCACTTTCTCCACTCCCACTTCAACTTCTTCCCTCCGAAGCTCGGAACAGTGGGTGATGAAATTGGTGAAAGGTTCCACCAAAAGATTACTAGAATGGAAAGCAACTACCGAGGCACGTGGAACCCCAGCATGATGGGGAACTTTTGCTGGATGCTCTTGCATGACATCCCGGAGGCAAAGTACACAAGATCATCAAACAAAAAAAAAATCTCACTTCTTATTGTCTGCTGTACTATGATTTGTGTGTATTGTATTATACAAGTAATTTAGTTCCCTCAATGTTCTGTACCTATGCTGTTTTTTTTCTTCTATAATATACCTTTACAACAGATGAAGTAAACACATTATATTTTGAATTTACATGCAGTATAATTAAAATGGGATATGTGAAAGCAAAAAAAAAAAAAACTAGAGGGGATGGAACAAAACTGTTCAGAAAGTTGAATTCACCAAATCAAAATTAGTAAAAAAACAGCACCTATTCACATCCTTACCTCAGAGTAAAAGAAAATTTTCGTAAACCAGTGTTATTATTATTATTATTATTATTATTATTATTATTATTATTATTATTATTATCATTATCATTATTATTATTATTATTATTATTATTATTATTATTATTATTATTATTATTATTATTATTATAGTGAAAGAAATCGTCATACATATATACATATATGCATGCATGTATGCATGCATAGATACATACATATATCATCATTATCATCGTTTAATATCTGCTTTCCATGCTAGCATGGGTTGGACGGTTTGACTGAGGACTGGTAAACCAGAAGGCTGCACCAGGCCCCAATCTGATCTGACAATATTTCTGCAGCTGGATGCCCTTCCTAACGCCAACCACTCCGAGAGTGTAGTAGGTGCTTTTTTTTACGTGCCACCGGCATAGGAGCCAATTAGGCGGCACCGGCATTGACCAGGTTCGGATGGTGCTTTTTACGTGCCACCAGCATGGGGAACCAGTCAGGCGGGACTGGCATCAACCCATGCTTGAATGGTGCTTATTAATGTGCCATCAGCACAGGTGCCAGTCAGGCGACACTGGCATCGACCATGTTCGGATGGTGCTTTTTACATCCCACCAGAATGTAAAATGTTTCTTATTCTTTACTTAAACAAAATTTATAGCTTGTCCTATACTTTTACATGTGTAATAACTTGTCCTGTACTTTTCAAGGTTTGTAATCTAAAGAATTATGACTTTTCATGCTCGCATTTTTCCATGTAATCCAGGATTTTTCCAGGCATTGCTGTTATAAGATAATTAATAATATGTCAATTAATAATTTAAGATTTTACCTTATAAAATACTGAAAGATAATATTTCAATTTTTCCATTTAAGTGATGATAATATTTCATTTTTTTTCATGCTTAATTTAAATATATGTTTTGATTGAATCATTTGATATTATCCATCCACACCAAATTAATGGCAGGGATTTTTACCATGTTGTTGGTTGCACCATGGTTCACCAAAAGTTACAAACAACAAGACCCCAAAACCATCAGTTACCAGGCTCACCTTAAGTAACCTAGTTTTGCAATATTAGGTCACAGGAATTCATTAAAAAAAAAAAAAAATTTCCAATGATTCCGGGATTGGGGAACGGACCCCAACACCTCATTTTTTCCGAACCAAAATAAGGGATTTGCAGCATATAAGGAGGTCAGGGTACTTGATTCCATGCAGAAAATCATTTTTTTTTACTTAGTGAAAATCGTGTGGGTGTTAATACAGAAATTTATCATAATGTTGTTATTTAGCCTCAAATAAACCCTGATACTGCAAACGTATCATCAAAGACATTCCAGCCTTCATCAAACCGTCGTTTTAGGGATAATCTAGGACATTACATACAATGGGCGTGTGATTTAGGTAGGGGGATACATTGGCTGCTATTTTTAGCGTGTCGAGCGACCAGGTAGAGGCCCTTTCTTTGGTTCGATTGCGTGATGAAATTTTTTTTGCACATACATGTAAGATGTATATATATCATCAGCAGAAGTTAGAGAGTAAGTTAAAAGCTGAGAGTTTCGTGTATTGACACTTAAACTCGAATTTGTCCATCGTCACTCTGTAACTTCTGACGAAATAACTTCTAAAATACAAAATTTTGTCAAACATCTTTAGAGTAAACCCTGTTCTATGTGACACATTCTACCAGTATCGGAAGTTTGAAAGTGTTTAGTTAAAAAAAGATTAATTAAATAATCTGTACATCTAACTGAATAGATCCGAAATAGATGAAAGGCAAAGTTGACCTCGGCGGAATTTGAACTCAGAACGTGAAGGCAGACGAAATACAGCTTCTAAAATACAAAATTTTGTCAAAAACGTTAAGAATAAACCTGTTCTATATGACACATTCTAACAGTATCGGACGTTTGAAAGTGTTTAGTTAAAAAAATTAACTAAATAATATGTACGTCAAAGTCGATCTCCGCGAAATTTGATCTCAAAA
>NC_068987.1:56822925-56830024 GCF_001194135.2 Octopus bimaculoides | reverse complement strand
CGACGACTGGCCATTGGCACTGCTACTAGAAGATTACATGTGTTTCCCACGATAAGAGCCGGCCCTGATCCTCCCCTCAAACTGAATGGCATGCGCTGGATGTTTCCTCTTGATATGCGACTTTAAGTTGTAGAGGCTCACAGTTTATCCCTTGATGGTGGACTCCTTGGACTGGCACATGACGAACCGGAAGTACAGGATTTTGGCGTTCCTCATATACCTTAATGTAAGGACAAAGTAGTCCTCCAGGTGGGGGCCACAGTTTCTGAGACTCTTGGCTCTCAACCTGAGCGACCTCTGCCTCACCCATAGCCGTTGCAGACGCAACAGACACTTCATCGTCAGGCCGAACAAAAACGTCTTCATCTTCCATAATGATAAGCGATAACTTGATACGCAGTTAGCGTACATACATACATACATACATACATACACACATAAATACATACATACATACATACATACATACATACATACATGCACACATACATTCATACTCGCATATACACATACAGACACATACGTACATACACACATACATACATACATACATACATACATACATACATACATATACATATATGTATAAGACATTTAAAATGAAATTAGGTAAAAATGAATTGACAAATAAGTGAAAAATAAAATAAAATAAAATAAATAAATAATAAATATTCAGCTTGGTGGATGAATGAGGAAAAGAAAACGCAGGAAGTGTGTAGATAAAGAAATATGTAAATATTGTGTGCATGTAGTACACACGCACACACACACAGACACACACACACACGCACACACACACACACATATACACGTACATATATGTCTGTATATAGGCATATGCGTCTGTGTATATATAACGTATATACGTGTACGAATATGTGTGTATATATATATATATATATATATACACACGTATATCTATATCTATCTACCTACCTATCTATCTATCTATCTATCTATCTATCTATCTATCTGTCTGTCTGTCTGTCTGTCTGTCTGTCTGTCTGTCTGTCTGCCTGTCTGCCTGTCTGCCTGTCTGTCTGTCTGTCTGTCTATATATCTATCTATATGTGTGTGTATTACATAGACACTGCTACAATTAGCTATATATATGCTCCTTACACTTCTCTACCTGTATCGCCTCTCTTCCACCTACCCCTTTTCTCTTCTTTGCTCTACTTCTTTCGTTCTCCTTGCTCTCCCCGTCTTACTCTCCCCTATTTTTTTCATTTTTTCGTTCATATTTTCCCTTTTCTCTCTTTCCATATTTTCTTTCTCTCTGTTTTTCTCTCTCCCTACCTCTCTCACCCTCCCTCTCCCTATGTGTGTGTGTGTGTGTATGTGTGTGTACATCTATCTATCTATCTATCTATCTATCTATCTATCTATCTATCTATCTATCTATCTAACTAACTATCTTTCCACCTACATTGTGTTTATGTGTATGTATATATAATATATATGTATCAGTGCGGATATGTATGCATTCACGAATGTATATATGTCTGTGTATAAGAATATGCATACATATGTGTATGCGAGTGTGTGTGTGTGTACAATGCTGGAGTACACAAACGCTCACATACAGATAACCTTAATGTTTCAACTGCACTTACTTCACGAATATGTTTTTAATGGAAACGAACCAGTGTCATAAAAAAAGCAACGGTAAAAAGGAAATTATGCATATTACTTCCTCACAAATAATTAAATAGATTCTAACAAATACACAAAAGTACTATTTTTGGAACTAAGCCAAATAAATGTATTCATTTTGATGAATATAATTGCATATTGCTCTCCCCCTCCGTTACAGCTTATCACTTCTGACATATAACTGCGTAAATTTTATCACGTGGTTCAAACAGTTGAGATTCGCAAATACTTTCGTGATAGGGTATCAGCAGCCATTTTGGAATCCGTGAAATCATAGTTAGTGTTCATTTGAAAAGGTATCAACATCACAACACTTTTCATCCGCTAAAACTATAGAAGAATTTTTTATCCTTTCATCAAAAAGAAATTAGTTGTTTCCTTTTCTGCTGTCTATGCGTCTCTCTCCAACACTTCCTACCGCTGGCCATAATTATGCATTCAAACAGAAGCTCATTTTTTGATGTCATCCAACCAGCGCCTTCTCCCCTCCTTATTTCCTAGTCACTCTAAGACGTGTGTACTGAAGTTCTAGGCTCTGAAAACATGCCCAAAATACTGAAACTTTCTCTTCCTGATGGTTGTAAAAAAATTTCTTTCTGTTCTCATTTCCTCAAGTATTGTCTGGAACTCCCATCTTGTCCAGAATATTGATCTGTTGGAAGCTATCCAGAGACTTGCAACCAGACGAATACCTTCTGCCAGTCACCACATCTTGAATGTATTGTTTCTCTGAGCATCGACATACTAAAGCGTCTAGCAGCTGAATAAACTGGTTACGTTGGTTGTTAGCTGTGAGAACGTTGCATCCTTCGAAAGTTCCTCCATCATCATCTGGTCAAACTTGCTCGGACATAATGTCTTTCTAATTTCTAATTTACTAATTTCTCTCTATGGTCACAGGTCCTATAGACGATTGCAGCGCCAGTCAAACTGACGGGTCTCCCAGACCAAGTAATTTGTTCTGCAAAGTGGGAAGAAATTCAAAGACAAAGTATTTTGTCTCTTGCATTCCATTCCCTACTACAATCGTGTATTCCAATGATAGGGTGGCTTGCGAGTGCTATGCCTTACTAAAGGGCAACCTATGATCTTGTTGCCTTTTGGTAAGGCTTATTGAGTATTCACAGCTAATCTGTGTATCTACAAGCCATTTTCCAGTTCGCAAACTGGGGACCCGATGCATGAAAGTTATCCTCACCACACCATGAAAAATTCCATGCTTCCCGAAATTCACCAACACTGTTGACGTGCCTATGCACACTTTCCTCATTACGACACTTTTACTGTTCATTGTTCGGTCTTTTTGTGTTCTATTCTGTGTTTTGTACTTCTTGCTCTAAGTTTACAGAGTTTAGAAATCATCACGCAGATCTCAGTTTAAATTTTTATTTCCGAAAATTATTTGAGCAGTGGTAATATAGTTTGAAGTGGCAGGGTGGGGAGCTGGAAGAAACGTTAGCGCACCGGACGAAATGTTTAGGGGTATTTCGTCTGCTGTTACGTTCTGAGTTCAAATTCCACCGAGGTAAACTTTGCCTTTCATCCTTTCGGGTCGATTAAATAAGTACCAGTTACGCACTGGGGACGATGTAATCGACTTAATCCCATTGTCTGTCCTTGTTTGTCCCCTCTATGTTTAGCCCCCTGTGGGCAATAAAGAAATAAATATACTTCGAAGTGGCTGTGTGGATAATGATTTAAGCCATTCACTTGAAGTGTAGTAAGTTCGATATAGGCTGCAGGTGTGTTGGGACAGGGAACCTTATTTTTCGCTATTTCGTTCATCTTTGTAACCTTACTTTGTAAAGGTTAGCGTTCTAAACAGAGAGAGATGTTCTTTTTCTTATGTGTATTACACTCTCCATATCAAAATAACAACTCTCTTAAGATTTCTATGATTCATTAAGTGATAAACATAGTACAAACACACAAAGAAAGAGAGAAAGAAAGAACGAAAGAAGCAAACAAACTAATAAACAGAAGACTTACTTGATGGAGTTGATTGCAAGTTGCTTTAGGACTCGAATATCCGCTTTCCTGGAAACCATCGCCATAAAAGTTAAATAAAAGTCGTAAGACAATCCAGATGCCTCCCAGACAGCTGGGTCGTCACTAGTGATGACCACCGTGAAATTATTTGCAAATAAATAACTCGCTGGGTGGTTCCTCAGATCACGCACCAAACCTAATAACTAACAAGAAGACAAAATAAAATAAACACAAATTTGTACATACATACATACACACACACACACACACACACACGCACACACACACACACACACACACACACACACACACACACATACACACACACACACACACATACACACACACACACATAGCCGTCTAAGAATTCGTAAGTCAGGAAAAATGCTCTCGTATATTTGTCAGTTGAGTGGGTATATTAATTGAAGTGTATAGTATTATATATCCATTACAGACGGTCTTACCGATCGGTTTTGCACTAAGGGTTTAACGGAGTATTAGGTAACAGTCCAATTATGGAACCCTGCACTTTTCAGAGAAGGCACTCTGAAAAACGCAGGATTGCATAATTGGACTGCTACCTAACACTCCGTTGAACCCTTAGTGCGAAACCGATTGGTAAGACCGTCTGTAATGGATATATAATACTGTACACAACGAAAAATACAACTTTCGAAATTGGTAACTAAGAATCGATATTTTGTTGCAAATTAGAGTTAAAAGAAAGGTAGATAAAAAACTTTAATTTTTTTGTTTTAGGTTCTGCAATGCAACTGACAATTTTAAGAAGCGCTATTTTTGGTCGAGTTTTGGATTTCATAGATTATAAGTCATTATATTACATAGTAGAATGCAAAACAGTAAATATAGTATTCTTAAGAGGTTGCATACTAAGTTTCAATAGAATTGATTAATATCTTAAGGTTCCGCATTAACTATAAAGAGAACGGGAATGTGAATGTCTCTCCAGTGCCGCTGCAATGGCCGTTGCGTGTGGATGTAAGTCGTACGTGTGTGAAGTTTTCTGCTTTGTACCTTGACTTTAGGCCAGTGTATTAATGATCGTGTTAAATTTAGTGTTGTTTACATTTAGTGATGGTTCATAAGTCAATAATACGTTATGATATTGAATGCCCGATATTTGGTACTCCATGTTAACTTAGCGAAAGGGTTTTGCCAACTTACAAGGACGTACTAAGATGTGTTTTATTTGAACGAAAAAAAAAAGAAAAGCATGTAATTAAGAAAGATCCTTCAATTAAACAAATTGTCAAGATTGTAGATAATTCTTCTTTGGCAAAAGCATTCAATCCTTGTGTTACGACTCAATTAGTTAAACCGAAAATCTTAAACTTTTATCTAAAGTACCAAGCATTACTAAAATCTGTGAAAAATAGAAAAAGTGTGCAATCGTTTCAAACAAAGTGTAATGTGTTTAAAGACAATACAACAAAAGATTTATTTGACATTTCCTGCTGAAAGTGTAACTCCTTTAAAAACTGCAGTTGTAGTAGAGACAAAAAAGTACCACAGAGAGAACACGATATTTTACAGGATCAACAGACAAATAAAAAAAATGATCATTGGTGGAATAGATCAAGCAGCATCTAAACAGAGCGTTCAGAAGCTGATTAGAAAGAATCGGCCAGATCACAGTCACCCTTCTACGTCAGCAAAGGAATCTGAATTGACAGCGTTTTCATCAAGCAGTAAATCTGGAAATGGATCAGCAGGCGAAGATGAAGATTTTCCAATTCCATTTTCCATGAAACCAAATGACATTAGCAAAAACGTATGTTCAAAAACACCAATAAAACGAACGATATTCCCAGAACTCGCTTCTGCCACATAAACCATAGTCTGCCGTGTATTTTGATGGAAGGAGGGAAACAACCCTCATAAGTGAACAAATGGGAAAAACATTTCATAAAAAGACAATTCAAGAAGAAAACATTTCATTGATAGAACCAGAGTCCCGCTATCTTGGGCATTTTGCTGTTAAAACGGGTTCTGCAAAAGCCATTTCCGATGGTTTGTTGAATTATTTGGAAACTAATGAGATAGTAAGCAATCACATGATAGCTGTAGGTTGCGATTGTACTGCAGTCAATACAGGACCAAAAGGAGATACTATTAGACATTTGGAGGATAAATTGAAGAAGCCACTGCATTGATTTGTGTGTCAGTTCTACGCAAATGAGCTTCCCTTACGCCATCTTATTTACAATCTCGACGGAAAAACTACCTGGCCTCGTGGATTTCTTGGGTCGATTGGTAAAAGACTGGAGCAATGTGAAACACTAAATGATGTGAAATTTAATCAGATTCCAACGGACTTAGCATCAGTAGATAGAAACGATCTCGTCACTGATCAAAAATACCTTCTTGATATCCACCAGTCTATTTCTGAAGGGAAATGATCATCTGAAATGGCATTAAGGAATCCCGGTAAAATAGCGCATTCTCGATGGCTTACAACTGCAAATCGTATGCTACGGTTGTGTGTTACCACCGAGAATCCTTCTAACACGATAAAATTAATTGTTGCTTACGCAATGAAAGTTTATGTGCCAATGTGGTTCACAATTAAACGCAACTCTTCCTCGGAAAATGGGGCTCTAAATGTGTTCAAGACGATTGAGTCTTCGAGAGAAATGGATCAAGCGGTACAAGACATTGTTCACAGGTGATCTAAAGGATTAGGTACGCTAGGTAAGTGTTGTAACGGATTATTAGGGTTCCAAGGTTATAACCGAGGCGGTAGTTATTGAGGCATTGCAGATTCCCGAAATAGCGGATATATAATTGTTAAAGAGGACAACAAACGTTAAGGCAAGGCAAATATCTCAAGGCATATACATCATTATTATTGGAAACAATTCGAAGTCTTACAGCTGTTTCTGGTGGTATCCCAGAGTATGGGATATTCCCTATTTATTTTCCTATTTGTCTCCGATGACGGAATATCCCATATTCTGGGGTTTTGCTTTCAGCTTCGACCTCCTCCTGGCTTGCGAAAGTTATGTCCCACAAATGATTCTGTAAACTACAAAACAAATGGTAGTCTGAAGGAGCAAGGTCGGGAGAATAACGTGGATGAAGAATTGTTTCCCAACCAAGCTCTTCGATCTTCTGTGATGGGATTTTTGAAGTGTGGGGTCGCGCATTGTCCTGATGAAACATTACTCCTTTTCGATTCACTAAAGCGGGTCTTTTTTTCTTCAAAGCTTGGTTCAAACGGTCTAATTGCTGATAGTAGACTTGAGCATTGATTGTTGCATTAGGTGGTAACAATTCAAAGTGAATTACTCCTTAGCAATCCCACCAGATACAGAGAAGAACTTTTTTCCCATGAAGTTCCTTTCCCGGTTGTGGTTGAGCTTCTTCCCTTTTACCAAGCCACTATTTACAACGTCTAACATTTCGATAGAGGATCCATTTTTCATCACCAGTC
>NC_068987.1:56821763-56822322 GCF_001194135.2 Octopus bimaculoides | reverse complement strand
ATATATATATATATATATATATATATATACATACATACATAGTACATATATATATATGTATATGCATGTATGTATGCATGTATATATGTGAGATAATAGTTTCAGTATTAATAGTTTCATTATGTATATATTATATACATAGTTAAAGTATTAATAGGGAAGCTATTAAAACTGAAAGTATTATCGCACATTACAATAGAGATATTATTGTTTCACTTTTGATACGTAATACTGAAATAGTTTAAGAAATAAGAGATTACTCCGGGCACGCATTAGGCAAAAAGTTGAACAATCTTTTGGCCCATGGCAGTGCATGGATCCTAAGTAATGCATGTGTAAAATTTGAATGAAATCGGTTGGGTAGTTCTCGCGTTTTAGTGATGCACACATACAGACAGACAGACACACATTCTCGGTTTTATATATATAAATATGTAATACATACATGTATGTATGTATGTATGTATGTATGTATGTATGTATGTATGTATGTATGTATGTATGTATGTATGTATGTGTGTATATATATATATATATATATTCATATATATATATATAT
>NC_068987.1:56817344-56820542 GCF_001194135.2 Octopus bimaculoides | reverse complement strand
TCCTTCCCCCTCTCTCTCTCGCTCCTTCCCCCTCTCTCTCTCGCTCCTTCCTCCTCTCTATCTCTAAATACATTCTTGCTAGTCAAAGAGGATATGACCATGGCTATTACACATAATCATTATTTGTGGGGCGCCTTGAAAATAACTATAGATACTGACGTTTATATTAGGAAAATACATTCCACAAATTCATTTTATCTTTACAATGAGAGAATGAAATTCATGTACCACTGACCCCCACCCACCAAAAAATGAAGCACAGGTTACGTACCTGGTTGGATATAGGACAAATTTCAATCGGAAGATTTCGTTCCTGTGCTAATTTTAAAAATTCTGGATGTTTTACTAAGGCATAGCCATGACCTATTCTCTTTGTTCCAAGAAGAATAGCGTCCACAAGATTTTCATCAATAGGTGTTCCTTGATCATCTGAAATCATATAAAAACAACTGAACAACTATCAAACAAAAAACAAAAGCCACAGCTGAAGTTTTCTTTCTGGCTTACTTTTCAAACTGTGGAAATTGAAAAAGCCGACGTTTGATTTCAACATAGGCGTAGGAGTGGCTGTGTGGTAAGTAGCTTGCTTACTAACCACATGGTTCCGGGTTCAGTCCCACTGCGTGGCATCTTGGGCAAGTGTCTTCTACTATAGCCTCGGGCCGACCAAAGCCTTGTGAGTGGATTTGGTTGACGGAAACTGAAAGAAGCCCATCGTATATATGTATATATATATATATATGTGTGTGTGTGTTTGTGTGTCTGTGTTTGTCCCCCTAGCATTGCTTGACAACCGATGCTGGTGTGTTTATGTACCCGTCACTTAGTGGTTCGGCAAAAGAGACCGATAGAATAAGTACTAGGCTTACAAAGAATAAGTCCCGGGGTCGATATGCTCGACTAAAGGCGGTGCTCCAGCATGGCTGCAGTCAAATGACTGAAACAAGTAAAAGAGAGAGTAAGGAGTAAAGAGTATCTGTTAATTGACATCTACAGAAAAACAACATGGACAGAGAATTGTAGTGTCATGACTAAAAGATTTAGTACATTGGTCAGTGTGGAGCCCGGAGTGGGGCAAGACACAGTGAAAGTTATAAGAGGACAGATAGATGTATCACCAATCTCAGCTGGAGGTGATATGTTAATAGCTAGGATATATATATTTTTTGGTGAGCAGGTCATGTTTACCTCCATATGTTAGTAATTACAGAATTCAAAGGAGATAGTAATTCACACAGGTAAAAAGTAAAAACGAATTTAATTAAAACATTGTTAATTAAAAAACGCAATGTTTGAGTTGAATGCGTCGTTGAAGAAGCGTTATAAACGTGTTCTTTCATTAAAGTTCTTTTTGAATTTCATGTGAAGTAGTATGGAAAAAAAATACCGCCGTGGTAAAATTTAAGAGAATATACGTGACCCGACAGAAATGGTTGACAGCAACTTTATATCTTGCTGCAATAAAAATACTTTATGCGTTGAAATGAACAGAACGAGTAAAAATAGCATTTTTGTTATGATTCAATAATGTTTGAAGAAAGAGCAAGAACAGCTTACTCCAGTTATGTTTGCTGAATGAGTAAACAGTTGTGGTTTCTACTTTAATAGTCAATGTCTAGTGAAGGGGTAGCGTCCTCATATTGGTCCAATCAAAGGATAAACTCCAAAACTTCACCTTTTAGGGAAGCACAAAGTTTGTTGTTGATGCAATCAAAATGATTGTCAAAATGATAGAACAGAACATTTGTGAGCTAGATTGAAACTGGGGAGCGAATATTTGATGAGTGGATATTTGCCAATCAAATGTTGAGTTTCTTTTGAACGTCGGATTAGTACCATATCAGATGTAGGTGTGGTAGTTCTGAAGAGGAAGAATAGTCTTTGGGGCATAATTGCTTTCTGTGTGTGAATCTCCAGAAGATTTTTATCGGCGATTGTGAGGTCTAACCTTCGTAGCAAATCTGAGGATTGTAAGTGCGTGACGTCCAAGATTGTGAAGAGAGAGACAGACAATTTGCTGGACAGAAGTGAAATGATTGCATGTTTGTACTGTTGAAGGAGTCCCATTAAAGAAGTCATCTGGGAGAATGTTTTCGAGGTTGCTGTACAAGAAGGCTGAATAAATTTGATGCAAAGGTTCTAGGTTGCATGTGCATGACGTTGGTGTGTGGAAGGTTAGGGAGAAGCATGGAATTGTATCATGTGAATACGAGACGGCATTCTTACAAGTGACAATAGACTGGTCGGTAATGTACAAGAAGAAAGTATTTGGGTGAAAAAGGTGAATCTTGAGAAACAATAGAGTTGATATAGCAGGTACTCAGAGATAGAGATAGAGAGAGAGAGAGAGAGAGAGAGAGAGAGAGAGAGAGAGAGAGAGAGAGAGAGAGAGAGAGAGAGAGTGAGAGAGAGAGTGAGAGAGAGAGACTCAGTTGTGCGTGGTATATAAGTGCGATCTGGCTAGAAGTTTCTCATCCAATAGACGTGAGATGACCAGAGCCCATAGATGTCCAGTTTAGTCAGAAGATTCTCGTGTTGACAGGATCAGAGGTTTTGCGGGTATCATGTGCAATGACATTAATTTTACTAAATTTGGGAGGAATTCGGAGAGTGGTAAGTGAAGTAGATGAATTTAGATAAGACTTGAATTTATGGAAACGGAGACATTGTTGTTAATGAACAATATTATGAACAACATAATGAATAACGAGAAAACTGGATTGTACATACGCGCATACAAAGCAAAGTTGGAATGTAAAATATGTACAAAGGAGATAAGAGGAAAACTCACGATTTAGAGAGTAGCATGGATAGTTTGTGTGTTAGTAAAGCTAATAGGCAGTATCGAGGCCGAACCGGAGTCCACGAAATATTTAATTTTATATATTATTAAGGCGGTGAACTGGCAGAATCGTTAGCACGCAGGGCAAAATGCTTAGTGGCATTTCGACCGTCTCTACATTCTGAATTAAAATTCCACCCAGGTCGACATTGCCTTTCATTCTTTTGGAGTCGATAAAATAAGTGCCAGTTGATCGCTGGGATCGATGTAATCGACTTGCCCTCACTCTTGAAATTGCTGGCCTTGTGCCAAAATTTTAAACCAATATTAATGCCAACAGAAAGGTGCTGGGCTGGCAGAATCGTTAGCATGCTGGGAAAAATACTTAGCAGCATTTCATCCGTCTTTACGTTCAA
>NC_068987.1:56813684-56815853 GCF_001194135.2 Octopus bimaculoides | reverse complement strand
ATATACCCATGGGCGCGCAAGACTCCGCTGAAGTCACCGACTTAGTTGGAATTTACCTTTTACACTTACTCAAAGAAGAGTTCCCTGAATTGGAAGGTAGTCTTTACCGAGACGACGCACTATTTTTAGTTAGAAATACCTCCAGCAGAAAACTTGTGCTATGCAAAAAAGATTGCACAACTTCTTCAAAAACCAAGGACTAGCCATTGAAAAAGATTACAACTCAGTGAACTTCTTAGACGTTAACTTTAACCTTAATACATCATCTTATCAACCTTACCATAAACCTAACAACAATATCATATACATACATGCACAAAGTAACCATCCTTATGATATTATAAAAAAATCTAACCTCTAACATAGAAAGTAGAATTAACTTATCATCCAATGAGGAAATTTTTTACAAGCACCAAAACTACTATAATCTAGCACTTAAGAAGGTATGTTACAAATATCGATTTAAGTACAACAAAAACAATAACACCTATTCTAATTATTCCAGTAATTATCTAGATAAGCACAATACCGACCATATTACTGAACCCACATCAACTGGTAAATTAGAAAACCCCGACACACAATTAAATTCTCTCAGTAATAATCATCAGCAATACATTAGCAACAGATACAAATCCTACAACAACAATAAACATCATAATAATAAACTCTATAAATATGAGCACAATAACCGTAATCTCACTAATAGAATGAATAACACAAATTTTACCAACCCACAAATCACCAAATACACTGTTAATAATGTAATTAACCCCAAGGATACGGACAATAAATGCCGAAAACAAATAGCTATAGATAGAAATAATAACATGAAATCTACACACTTAAAAAATCAAATTTATCCAACTACATCTCATCCTTCTAATAATTCACATAACCGCATAAATCATATTAAAAAAATTAGGAATATTATAGTGCTATACATATATGTGTATATACATAAATAGAAACATTCTTGCATCCAGATTTTCTAACCCATACCAACACGGGAATCAAGCATTGGACAAGGATGATGATGATGATGATAAGTCCAGACAATTTTTTGAAAAATAACTTTTACTAACCAACTTGTCATCTTATCAAGCGGTGTGGAGAGGACAAATACAAGCATAAAGACACACATACATAATACATACATACATACAAACATACATGCAAATTTACATATATACATGCATATATTTAAGGGGAGAGGGTAAGTCGATTCCATCAACCACAGAGCTCAACTGGCACTTATATTATCGACCCCAAAAGAATAAAGGCAAAGTCGACCTCATCGGAATTTGAACTCAGAACGCATAGACGGACGAAATGCCGCTAAGTATTTCTTTCGGCGTGTTAACGATTCTGCCAGCACGCCGTCTTCATGTCAGCATATATTAATGTCAAAAAAATTCCACATCTTATAAAACCCTTAAAAAATAAATGATTTTTGAAAATTTGTTTTTGCTTTTCAATCTTGTGAATTCTAATAAATTTACAGAACTTTCAAATACGCTCCTCAACTAAATTAGGGAGGAAACGACAAACTTATTACTTACTTGTTTCTCCGGCATGAAAGAAGAATGGGATTTTTTTGTTTTTCAGTATACTCATTAAACTCCGCAGAGTTTTCCCTTTATCTTCTTGACCCACTAAATCAAAACCAGCAAAATGTTCTGGGTACTTTTGGCTGACTTCTATCGCGTCGTTTAACCTCTTCAAGATAACCGGGTTTGGTGCATTTCTAAGTGTGAAATATACAATATAAATAGAAAGAAAACATTGATTTAAGCAAATTTCAGTCAACGTTTTAGCTTGTAATTATGTCTTGTTCAGAATTCATACAAATTTCCTATCTATTTATCTGTCTGTCTGCTTGTCTGACTGCCTGCCTGTCTGCCTGCCTTACTGTCTGTACACACACCACATACAATATAATTTTTGTAGAAATACATAATTCCATTGAGCCATGGATATTACATTTTTTAATCAGCAACAAAAGTGAGCATAACATACAACCAGCCCTCATGTTCATGAACATAAATATAGCTTAGAGGGAGAAGGAGAGAGAGAGTGAGAGAGAGGGAGAGTGTGTGAGAGAGAGAGTGAGAGAGTGAGTGAGAGAGAGAGAGAGAAAGAGAAAGAGAGAGAGAGAGAGAGTGAGAG
>NC_068987.1:56812187-56813429 GCF_001194135.2 Octopus bimaculoides | reverse complement strand
AAAATTAGATTATTATCCTGCTTCCAGCTTCAGTGTTGCTGCCAGGATGTGAAAAATAGAACACATCCCCACTTATTTTGTGATTTAGGGGGGATTTTTGAAAAACAAGGGGGAATTCACGGCGGTGTTCAGTGAACAAATTAAACACACTACTCTGCAATGGCTAAAACGCGAACCAATCAAGTTTATGCATAAATTTTCTTTTTATGTTTGTTTCCTTTTACACAATATTAAAACAACGGCTAAAAATTTTCTGAAGCAGCACCCCAACTAATTTTATCTACGAGCTACCATTGCTTGGAGTTATGCTGAACATCTACAAAACGTTCACAACACACATCGAAGACCGAAAAGAAATGAATGACATGCACACATGAAACAATCAGAAATAGAGAGGACAGAGAAGAATGGACAATATGTCCAGAGTATCACATTGCATCTCATAAGATTAAGTACTGCAAGCTGCAGTGTGCAGTATGGTCCTCTGTAAAGCAGGTATCTAGTATAATCGGAAAGATAGATCAACGAATTGCATTTTGTCGCTTGAGCAGCGATCAGTGAGACGTAAGACTGCTTGGTAGTGGCTGACCTGGAACCACAAATCAACTGGTACTTATTTTATTGATTCAAGAAGGATAACAGGCGAAGTTGGCCAGAATCAGATGGGAACTTAAAGCTTGAAGAGCCGCAACTAAATACCTCAAAACAATGTGTCCGATGCTCTACCGATTATGCTACCCATCACTGTTTTAAAATATAGATTTTTTTTTGTTAAATTATTATTCAGTTATTTCCATCCATGAACAGTGACAGGTTTTTGTTGCTACTGATGGTGTTGCTTAGCTCTAGCTTAGTTTTGATCGAACATGTCTGTCACGAATGAGTATTCCAGATATGACCATCCCATCTTTCTTTTCCAGTCACAAAGTATTTAAGAAGACATTCACCAATATGTCCTTCAATTTTTAAGACAGTAGGGTGTGATTTCAAGTAGATTTCACTGTTGTTTTTAACAGGTCGGGTGACCACACAGAGCTTCCTTGTTAGCTTCACACCCCGCCCCTACTGTCTCCCACATGGCTATGATCAATAAACACCAAAATATTTAACTGAAGTCTGTTCTCAGAGCCTCATTTCACCAACAGGAGGCGCAGTGGCCCAGTGATTAGGGCAGTGGGCTCGCGGTCATAGGATCGCGGTTTCGATTCCCAGACCGGGCGTTGTGAGTGTTTATTGAGCGAA
>NC_068987.1:56808789-56811725 GCF_001194135.2 Octopus bimaculoides | reverse complement strand
CAATTGTTTCGCTAAGTTGTCATGAATAACTTACATTATGTTTTATGAGACAGTTAAAATGTTTAGTGCGTAGAAATATTCTCGTGAGAATATTCTAAGTTTGTCGAATGAAAAAAAAAAAGCATAAAATTATCTGAGGATGACTATAGATTTTCTTTTGTTATAGACGAACATGCTTTTGCCATTAAGTGACATATCTACAACGATAAATTACCTGTGTTGGGCGGTTCCCAAAAGATAGCCTGATGACAAACCCCTGATAATAAATTTACACCTGCAAGAGACACTTCATCACGTAACAAATCAATAGGAAGTAAGCCATCATTTTTCATGGCAATATAGTGTATTGTAAAAAATAGTCCTATTTGTTGTTTGTCACGACTTGAGGTTTGTCATGAACCCTAGGAAGCATAAGGTCGGGATTTTGTGACTGAAATAATCACCCGGGACGCCGGTCGGTCTATGTTGATAAGGAAATAAAAATGTCACTCAATAGTAGATGTTTGTTCAATAATACCAAAAGAAAATTAGTCATTGTAAAGTAATTTCAACATTCTTTATATTTTTCATTCATGAAGTAGGTATTCTCATGAGAATGAAATAAATTCACGTACAAACGTTTTAACTGAATCTTTCCATCTCTAGGGAGAAAAGGTGTGTTATTAGCCCCAGAAGTATGGACACAGAACATAGAGCGGAAGTGAAACAATGGTGTAAAGTGAGATGTACGAGATGTGAACCGCATAGAGCGGCCATTTTATATACGCGTGTTTGACGTAGGCCAGGGGTCGGCAAACGTTTCCTGTCCTATTGACCTCTTCAGGGAATCTTTGATTATTTTATCGATCTGCATGAAATAAGTTTCTAAAATATAATTAAAAAGTATAATTTCTAAAAAATATCTTGATTTGAAAACAATAATTCCCTCGCTCTTTTGTGCAATTCCGGTTTTTTTAAGAAGAAATATTTAAAGAAATTAAATGAAAACACTTATCCAAATTGATAAAGAACAATAAAAATTTAGTCATATTATATTGATATAATTGGAATATTTAATGTGAAATGTGTTTGGTGAATATTAGCTATTGTATCAATATTTGGTTGAAAGTTAATGAGTTTTAGCCTTAAATGAAGGCGCTCTTCCAGGTTCAGTTAACTAATAATTCAGTCTCCTTAGCGCTCGAAATCGTTTCATGTATTTAATGACCCAGGGGTCAATATTGACTTTGCAGAATTCTGACATAGACGAAAGGATGATACATTTAAGTTTCGGGGCGGGCCATTGGGCTCCGAAACTCACAACCCGGTCAAAACTCACTCTACGTCACAGGAGACAAAACTAAATATTCTACCCCGCTCCCACTCTGATATTTTATAGATTAGCTTTTCTATATTCTGGCGAAATAACAATTTCCTTCTACTTAAGTTCTCAATATTTCCATTGCTTAAGGCGGCGAGCTGGCAGAATTGTTAGCACGCCAAGAAAAATGCTTAGCTGAGTTCAAATTCCGCCGCGGTCCACTTAGCCCTTCATCCCTTTCGGGATCGATAAAATAAGTACCAGATGGATACTGGGGTCGATGTAATCGACTTAACCCTTACCCGAAATTGCTGGCCTTGTGCCAACATTTGAAACCAATATTTCCATTGCTTCAATTTATTGTGTTGGCTAAAATGTCCGTTCGATTTTTGTTGACATTAAACTTCACGTACTCAAATACGTAGCTAACTTCAGTCTGCCCCTTACACATGCGCACTCGGTAGATACTTGACACTTCAACATAGTTCGACGCGAACTTGCGATGAGACAGGTTGCATTTTGTTTGTTTGGCATCATTCAGAAAATTGAGTGCCAAAATGAACATTATTGACACTTCATACTTTTTAAGGCAAGAAAGTGGGCAGAAACCTGCAAGAAGACATGAGTTGCGTACAGAGAGAATGTTGTTACAGCACGTGTGCAAGAAGTGGTTCTCAAAATTTCGACCGGGAGATTTTTCGGTTCAAGATGCACCTCAATCTGGCCAACTGAGATTAACAGCAGCACAACCACTGTTATATGACCAGGATGATCATAGATATCCTCCGAATATTCAAGTCAAGTGTTCACCTCAGCTCGATATTTTGGTCCCACATTAACTGAATGAGGCTAACCTCGTCCAAAGTATTTCTCGCTGCAGTTCGCTACAGAAACGGGAAGAAAACAATTCTTTTTTGAGAGAATAGTGACAGGGTGAAAATGGATTGTCTATGACAATGTGAAGCGCAAATGACCATGGGGAAGCGTGGCGAATCATCACAAACAACCACCTAAGCAGGACTTCACACGAAGGAGGTTATGCTTGCACTTTGTTGGGGCTGGAAGGGTACTGTTTCTTACGAGCTTCTTCCCACAGACAGGACCATTAATTCGGATGTGTACTGTGACTAGCAGGACAAATTAAATGCAACGAACCACCCGAAGCGTCCAGCATTTACTAAACGTAAAGCCATTGTATTTTTTAAAACGACAATGCGAGATCGCACACTTATTTTGTAGATGCGGTAAAAGTTAATGCGGCTTGGCTTGGAAATTTTGCCGCACCTTCTATATTTACTCAATTTTGCACCTTCAGATTCCCACCTGTTTCAGTCTCTTCAAAATTTATTCTTTGGACAGACACCTTCAACTCTGAAGATGATGTAAAAAATACTCCTGGAAGAATGTTTTGCTAGTTAAGACAAGAAATTTTCCGAAGGAGGAATAAAAGATCTTCCCACAAGATGACAGAAACCACTGGATAGAAACGGTAATTATATCACTGCTTGAATAAAACACCTTGTGCTTAAAACGCGTCTAACTGTCGCTTAAAAAAAAAGCGAACTCAATGACTCAATATGTATTAGTCATAGCTCTTTGTAACAATTGTCAAGCTTCAGTAGACATTTCCTATATA
>NC_068987.1:56803949-56806868 GCF_001194135.2 Octopus bimaculoides | reverse complement strand
TGTATGTATGTATGTATGTATGTATGCATGCACGCATGCATGTATTTGTGTGTGTGTGTGTGTATGTGTGCATCTGTGTGTGCGTGTGTGTGTGTCTGCGTGTGTGTGTGTGTGTGTGCGTGTGTGTATGTGTGTGTGTTAGGGTGTCCGGAAAGTCAGTGCATATTTTGCATCTTTCCCGAAAAATAAGGTTTGACACAGTTTTCAACATCTTTGTTTCTGAAGCTTCTGCTACGCATAAGATACCATAGTGATCGAAACAAATTATAGTTCGAAAGTGCTAAAGTCAGTGACTATGGGAAATGCGGAAGATCTTACACATCTTAACGGTCTCATCTTTCTTGGGTTCGTTTTGTACGATGAGGCCTTGCGCTGTCTTGCTGGAGAACAACTTCTGTTTACCAAACATGGACATTTTCGATGTAATGCTTCATTTAGACTAGTGTTTCTCGACCAGGGTGTGGAGGCACAATGGCCCAGTGGATAGGGCAGCGGACTCGCGGTCATAGGATCGCGGTCATAGGATCGCGGTTTCGATTCCCAGACCGGGCGTTGTGAGTGTTTATTGAGTGAAAACACCTAAAGCTCCACGAGGCTCCGGCAGGGGATGGTGGCGAACCCTGCTGTACTCTTTCACCACAGCTTTCTCTCACTCTTACTTCCTGTTTCTGTTGTGCCTGTAATTCAAAGGGTCAGCCTTGTCACACTGTGTCACGCTGAATATCCCCGAGAACTACGTTAAGGGTACACGTGTCTGTGGAGTGCTCAGCCACTTGCACGTTAATTTCACGAGCAGGCTGTTCCGTTGATCGGATCAACTGGAACCCTCGACGTCGTAAGCGACCGAGTGCCAACAAACATTCTCGACCAGGGTGCTTATGACCCTTGGGAGTCCATATAAGATTTTTTGGTGGGGCCACACTAGTAAAAAAATAGGTTGGTGATCCACAGTAATATTTTAAGTGTCCATGCAAAGTTTTGATTTAAATGTATCTATTGTAAGAAACAGCTAGGTTTATTTCTCTAACGTTTTACCTATGCAAGCTAATGCGTGAATAACAAAATGGGGATTCTGAAAGAAGTCTCAATAAAACTAGTTAAACATCGAATAGCTATGGTTGTCCACCAGAACAAAATAGTAATCAGTGGGGTTTATAGATAAAAAAATGCTTGGAAACCACTGATTTAGACTATCAATTTACAGGCAATAAGCTCTCATAGTAATGATCTTTCTTAATTTCAGTAACACAAAATGAACAACATTTCATGTACTATTTGATGCATAGCATCGTGTTTTGCAGATGAAGTCTTAGTTTTGGTGTTTGCACTGGTTTCTCATTTACTGATAATCGTTGATTCTTTTGTCTTGTTCTGTTGACATGCTATATCTATTTTTCATCGCCGGTTACAAATAATACAGAAAATATTATTTCCTGTTCAAGAAACGATGCAGATGGTAGAACGTTGAGTATACGAGAAAGCCAAATCCTCTCTTTGTACACTTTCCAATTCTTGTGAGACGTTCGTGGACAGTTGAACTTAATGCATTCAGTTTATGCACCAAATCTCTCATGCTTTGACAAAGATCTGATTCAACTGTTTCTCTCAAAGCGTAATTTCCGTTGTTGATCAGAAAAATCATAGCTGTCATTTTGAACTTTTTGAACTCATAAACAATACTAACAAGCCTTCTCTGCTTCAATATATTACGCCGTAAATGTTTTTCATTGCCAGTGTAACAATTCTAATCGTTCGAAATTCATATGGTAAACAAAGGCGAATATGTTGCTCTTTAATATCATCTTTATCTTTCAAGGGATTAAGCATTACTATACTTTATAATAAACATTACTGGATAGAAAAGTTGATAAACTGGAACTAGATGCCTAGTTGTCGTTTTCTATCATTTAAGCGTCGTCATCCCTTAGTTAGCTGACAAATTTATTGCAGTGAAATACATAATTACCTCCCGAATAGCCATTTATTTTACACACACACACACACACACACACACACACACACACACACACACACATATATATATGTATACATATGTATATATCTATATAGCTGGAGCATTTGTATGTGTGCGTGAATGCGTGCGCGCGCACGTGTGTATGAGTGTGTAAGAGAGATAATTTGTGTTAAACGAAGTAAAACGCTCTCGTCCAAATTGTTACCCGCAGAATATTCAGGTTTATATGATAACTTCCAAAGTTTCAAACGCTATAAACTGTCCATATTGATATTAAATACAAACCATGAGTAATTGTTAAATTTATAGAACGTAAAATATTATCATACGTAAAGAATAAAAGGTTTAGAATGGTACAATAATGCACTATAGAACAAAAAATGGACTATATACCTGTTGTAATTACAATTCCTTCTTCAAATCTTCTTAGCTGGAGTCTCTGCTATAAGAGACTCCAGCTAAGAAGATCTGAAGAAGGAATTGCAATTCCGAAATATCATCGGACTATAGATAACCAAATTACAACAGGTATATAATCCATTTTTTGTTCTATAGTGCATTGTTGTACCATTCTAAACCTTTTATTCTTTACAAACAATACACAATGCTTCAAGCGAACTACAATACTCTATTATCATACGTGCTTATATATGTTAAATGGATAGGTAATTTTTTTTCTCAACTCCGGTCTTACGTCACACAGAATCATAGACAGACTGAAAAGTGGTCGACATGTTGTATATGGGTCTATGAAAGTTTTCAATTGCAGTATCAGTTGTAATGTAAAAGAGAGAAAAAAAACATTATTTAAAAAAACATTGGCGCAGGCGTGGCTTTATTGGTGCAGGGGTGGCTTTATAAGCACAGGCGTAGCTTTATAGACGCATGTGTGATATTATAGGCGCATTCATGGCTTTAAAAGTGCATAGGTGGCTTTATAAGCG
>NC_068987.1:56802375-56803932 GCF_001194135.2 Octopus bimaculoides | reverse complement strand
GGGTGGCTTTATAAGCACAGGCGTAGCTTTATAGACGCATGTGTGATATTATAGGCGCATTCATGGCTTTAAAAGTGCATAGGTGGCTTTATAAGCGCATGTATAGGTATGTGGTTAAGGAGCTTGCTTTCCAACCATGATGTCTTAGATTCAGTGATACTGCGTAGTACCTTAGGTAAGTAACTGTCTTCCACTATAGCCGCAAGTCGATTAAGTCCTTGTGAGCGGATATAGGAGACTGAAACTGAAAGAAGCCTGTTGCATATATATATATAAGGACTAAAAATAAGACTAGTCAAAAGAACGGTTGAACCTAATGTAGGTTCAATGACTATCTAGTAATAACACGAGTCCTCAGAAATTTCGGGTTGGTGTTCGGCGTGCTGGAAGACCACTGGGAGTGAGGCACTCATGAGCTTTTGTTAAAGCATGTCTCTTGGAGAAGGTCACTCTGATATAAAACCGGGAATGTATATGAATGGTATTTGATATTTCTGGGATCATGACGCTTCAAAATTCCTGAGCCTGACTCAAGTTGGCACTAGATATCTTGTCCTAACTTGTCTCTGGATCATGTCAGTAGGGTAGAAAGGGCTGTGAGATGTTGTGAAAGCCTTATTTAACCTAAAATTTTAGGTTGCACAATCGCCAGCGAGGTCGAGTAGGAGGGCGCTACAGGGAGCACATAAGTCGCGGGCGCGAGCCCGGGTGAATTTGACCACGGGTGCAATACGTTTATGCACTGGCATTGCTGACATTTTGCTTGGGTAATGGTCAGTGGTGGTTTTTCTCGGCCACGAGTGGATAGGCATCATCATAAATGTGTATGTGTTTGTGCTTGTACCCCACCACCGCTTCACGGCTGGTGTTAGTTTATTCACGCAATTTAGTAGTTCGGCAAAAGGGGCCGATGGAATAAGTATCAGGCTTAAAAATTAAGCACAGAGATTAATTTGTTCGACTAAACCCTTCAAGGCGGTGCCCCAGTATGGATGCAGTCTCATGTCTGAAACAAGTTACAGATAAAAGTAAGAGTATAGGTGTATGAAGTTACAGTGGAGAATCATCTAAAATGGCATTTCTTTAATGTTTTCTGTAAACTATTAAAGCCATTTCTTCATGATCTTACTATTAGAAGTTCAGGGGATGGCTCATAAGCAATCAGATAGTTAGAGTGTTTTAGAAGCCTTTGCTACCTTTACTTTAAGTCCACCGTTTTTCACATGACTAAGCGAAATACTAAGCTTTCTTTAAAAATTCTTTCCTGCCTGTGTTTTCGCATAAATCACAAACCTTCAGTAGTTTTCATTGAATTAGAATCACACAAGCATCACACAAACTTCATCCACCTATTTGTTTCCCGTTCGTTCAACGGTGAGAATTAAATGAGTCGGTGAATAAAGTGTAAGACAATAAGCCTATGGATTTTTGATCAAATCAACATTTGTTCAGTTGTGTGCATGAGTAATATACTTAATTTTGCACATCTCCGTTCATGACTGAGTCGCTGCGATGTAATACTGAATCCTCTGAGTGTACCTTTGTGTGTGTGTGTGT
>NC_068987.1:56801702-56802258 GCF_001194135.2 Octopus bimaculoides | reverse complement strand
GGGGGGGGGTTAAATAAGGGCTAAAACTCATCACTTCTGTTCAGACAGCCGAAGAAAAGAAATATAAAATTCACTGGTTTATAGAAAACAAAAGGAAATAGAATCATGTACTTACCGATGACAAAGACATGCGTATTTCAAAGTGTTGGATATTGTCTTTAAATAGTTCAATTAAACCCTGATGAATGTACTTTGAGAATACAGGTTTATAACGAATCAGATTACGCGTAAGCATAAAATATTGTTCAAAGGTATTCCATATATCATTTTGATCTGATTCGACTGAGCTAAGTTTACTGCTGTTAAATGTAATTGCGTTGACCAACCTTCGGAGAGAACAAAAGCAAAAATAAAAAGTCTTCAAGTTTGTTAGAAATAATCGAACATAAAGATTGGTTTTATTATTTGTGAAAAGAAATACATAACTAATTCTTCACACAAACTTACAACACAAGCATGCGCTCACACTCTTACAACACAAGCATGCGCTCACACTCTTACAACACAAGCATGCGCTCACACTCTTACAACACAAGCATGCGCTCACACTCTTACA
>NC_068987.1:56799887-56801692 GCF_001194135.2 Octopus bimaculoides | reverse complement strand
ACTTACAACACAAGCATGCGCTCACACTCTTACAACACAAGCATGCGCTCACACTCTTACAACACAAGCATGCGCTCACACTCTTACAACACAAGCATGCGCTCACTCACACATAAACTCATACTCGCGCACGCAATCACCCCAGCGCATCCTTGAGGTTGGTCCTCCCTCACCATATACCAAATTCAGAATAAGTCAGTACTCGAGTTCTTTCTATCCACAAACAGATGGTGGGCGTTTCGTGGCGGCGAACGGCGTTTTACGCACGTCTGTAACAAAAAAGTAGCCCCACTTCAGTGGAGCTCATCACACAAAAGGTGTAGCAGAGGCAAGAGTAGTCAGGAATCATTGGCCGCCTGTACTTCATTCTCCGTTGCTGCAGTGTGAAAGAGGTGAAGTGTTAGACATCTTTGAAAGCGAAGAAAGAGTAACAGAATGCCAGCTTTACATACTCGCATATAGGCATATTATCCTAACACTCAGAAAGAAGTCACCAACTCACTGTCCATATACATCTGAAATTTCCAGAGATGATAATATTAATAGCTACAAAACTGATCAGTCCATTATAGAACATGTATCTCTTTACATTAGAGAAAACCCAGGAGTGGTTTTTGTTTCTCAAAGAAGTGTAACATCGTATTAGGGTCTTTTGCAATTTTAAACAAAAGATCAGAATTAGTAAATTCCTGCAGACATATCGATTGATATTTATTGGAGAATTTGCAAATGCTAACTGGCTAAAATAGTATATTTCCTACCACAAAGAGTGTAATTCTCTGAAAATGGTGGCACATTAAAACAACAACAACAACAACAACAACAAATCCTTCAGTAGTTCATCAACACTAAAACTGCACTAACACCAGTCACTTGTATTGATTTTATGTTTTACATATGAGATACAAAAGACATGAAACTATCAAATATTTTAAAATGTGAATGGTAAGTATATCACGTGTTCTACATTTAAATACCGAGTGGAGAATACTTTGACATAAAGATTATTTTGGTAACTAGTCAAAACTCAATGACTAATCATAATTCGCCTGTATATTGTCATGCTACTTCGCTTCTTCAATCGTTTGAATTATCGGCAACAGGAGAATCAGAGAAACGATGCAAGAAACTTCAGTTTCTAGTAAAATTTGAAAGTATATTGTATATATTGGGTATTTTTCTTATTTTTCTTCTTTGATAAACATGATCGTTCACTAATTCATCTCTCTCTCTCTCTCTCTCTCTCTCTTTCTCTCTCTGTATGTATGTAGATGTATATATACGCACGTGCACACATCTAAAAAGCATACATACATATACATATGTGAATAAACATATATATACAGACACACACACATGCACGCACGCACGCACACACGCACACAGACACACACACACACACACACACATACACACACACACACACACACACACATATATATATTATACATACATATAAGCAATATTTAACTGTTACATTTATATGTATAATACATTTGTGTATATGCGCATGTGTATAGCGTATATATGGTAGACTCTCCCATCGTATGAGTGTTCAGCATTTTGCCGAACGATCTGCACGAATGATCGTTTATAGTGATCAAATGTATGTGCCATACATTAGCTTACTCCCTCCATCAAATCGACGTTGTTTGAACAGGTACACGGTCTGCCACGCGTCAGGTGTCGAAGTGATCACAGAACAACGTGATATAAAGTATCTTGCTCAAGAACACAACGCACCAACCAGTCTAGGAATCAGGAATGCAACTCCCTAACCACTAGGCCATATATATATATATATA
>NC_068987.1:56796520-56798469 GCF_001194135.2 Octopus bimaculoides | reverse complement strand
TATATATATATATATATATGAAAGAAGGTTTGAAAATGCACTTATTTTAAAGATATTTATTTACTTAACCGGTTTCACTTTTTTAGAAAAAGATTATCAAAAGTCTTTGAGAATAATAAAAAATGTTAAAAAACAGTTTGAATATTAAAATGCATATATACATTCTTTGATGATAATAAGAGGAATATATTTAAAGTATAAAGCTTTGTATGAACTTTGTAGTGTTACATACTGATTATCACATATTCTCTGATAATAAGATGAAAATGTTTAAAACAGTGTAAGTATGAAAATACATATATGGAAAAATACATATACATATTCTTTGATAATCGCAAAAATGAGGAGAAACTGACCTGGCTTTTTTTCTCTCTTGTGTGTATATATATATGCATGTATGTATTATGCATGTATGTATTAGGCATGCATGTATGTATGTATGTATGTATGTATGTATGTAGGTGTGTATATATGTGTGTATGTGCGTGGTTGTGTGTGGGCGCGTGGGTGTGCGTGTATTTGTTCGGCGTTGGGTGGCACAATCCCGTAGTAGAATATCGTTTGTTTTGGTTATGTCTCTTTCATCCTAAAAAATTCAATAAACTAAACAAACTAGTTATGATATCATCGATTAAATTCGTATAAGGTAGTGTCCCAGTATATCGACATCAGTGTTGTAATTGAATTCTGTAAATCAAAATAAATCTACTTACATCTCATCAAAAGCAATCACACCTTCGGTATGATACTTTCTAGCGTGACAGACACGTTCCCAGGCACAACCTAAGATATAAAACAGGAAATTAATGTTGCTTTCATGTTTATCATGTTCTAGAGGGCATTGATAATATGTAAGTGTAAACAAATCTGTCACCGCCACTTTCTCCATCACTGTCATTGACGCCTATTTCCATTTCGCTTTGGAACCATGTTGCTGAACCTTCGAGGGAACCTCTACGTGGTCATTTCATTTGCTAGAAGTACCAACCAAATTTTCTCTCAAATGGCTATACTGTCTTGGAACAGGAGGTACACATTGATTAACGTAGTTCTCAGAAAATGTAGATTCTCCTGTCGCAATTTCTTCCTGAACAACCTATACAGATTATTTGCTTATAGTGATCAGATGCTGGGGGTCATTCCTTCCGTCAAGTAAACATTGCCTGTACAAGTGCTCAGTGGATCAACATTCTCTGCATTATAGATCTGTTTAAGTGGGACTGACCAGGGCTACTCACTCAAAAACGAGAACAAGCAACATCTATAACAACAACAAAAACAACTATAACCATCACCGGAACAACAACAACACACACACACACGCAAATGCATGCATAACGAGTGACTGAATGTTAGATAGACTTGCCACTTACCTCTTATCTTTGGTGGTAATTTCGGGCAAAATAGGAATTTGTAAACTATATACTTTTCCCGATCCCAACACATGTAACAATTCGGCATGTAAGTGGCAAATGAGATAAGCCAATCAACACTAGCCATTGCAGAGCCGTGGACGTGTAGCAGACCACCTAATAATAATAATAATAATAATAATAATAATAATAATAATAATAATAATAATAATGATAATAATGTTAATAATAATAATAATAATAATAATAATAATAATAATAATAATGATGATGATGATGATAATAATAATAATAATAACAACAACAATAATAATAATAATAATAATAATAATAATCCTTTCTACTAAAGCACAAGGCCAGAAATTTCGACCTCGGTGGAATTTGAACTCAGAACGTGCAGGCGTACGAAATACTGCTAAGCATTTTGCCCGGCGTGCTAACGATTCTGTCAGCTCGCCGCCTTTATAATAATAATAATAATAATAATAATAATAATAATAATAATAATAATAATGATAATAATAATAATAATAATAATAATAATAATAATAATAATAATAATAATAATAAGAAGAA
>NC_068987.1:56794387-56796046 GCF_001194135.2 Octopus bimaculoides | reverse complement strand
TTTCTCTAAAAGAAATGGAAAAACTTTCAAAATACAAAGACCTGGAAATAGAGATAACTCGAATGTGGAATCTAAAAACAGAAACAATTCCTATCATAGTAGGTGCCTTAGGTATAATAAAAAATATTCAGACAAATACATAACAAAAACACCAGGACTTACAAATATATATAACATACAGAAAATTGCACTACTGGGTACTGCACACATTCTACGCAAAACACTTTCAATACAGTAAACATAAGAGCACCACAGCAAACCACAGCACATACCCAAGGCGCACAGAGCTGCGCTCGGTAGTGAAGTGAAAGCACGTTATAAAAATAAAACTACTGAACAATAATAATAATAATGTTTTCTTTATTAACTTCTAAGGGTTCACAAAATCCCGTCAAGGTTCGCCTAACTAATTCGCTAATCGGTCTCTGTAAACTTGGCACGCTTAGAATGACACGTTCAGCTTCCAGTAACCGGGTAATGTCTGCATATTTTTGAATATGTGTTAAGTGCCTGTTTGTGTTTATGGCCGTGTAATTAGTGATGCACTGGGCATACTCTTTATATTGTTGGTCTGGATTGCTGTGTTTTCGTTTGTTGAGGTGTTTGTAATGTTGGTGGTGCTTGTAGTGTTGGAGACGTTTATTAGTATGAAGTGAATGGGTGTGTGATGGTTTGTTGGTTTCTGTGTCTCCTCTTCTATCTTCTTGTTTTTAGTCTTGTACCGCACCTTTCAGTTCGTAATTTTTTCCTTTCTATTTTCACCGGGATCCATTCTGGTGGGTTTCCAAGACTGTTTTCTTCGCTAGATGAGTTTTCATAGTCGGAAAAGTCTGTGACAGTGTGGAAGGGTATGTCTACACAGTCAGGCATTTCTAGGCTGGTGGTTTGGTCGACTGATGTCGGTAAGTCTTCTTCTCTCAGTTACGATGGTGTAGGTATTGTTATAGTTTCTTTCAGTTGTGGTACCGCTGCTTGCTGCTGATGTTGAATGGATTTCTCCTGCTTCTCTTGGCACCGATGCTGTTGTTGTTGTTGGCGGTGTAGCTGCTGTTATTTTTGTTGTTGCTGTTGTGGTGTTAGAGCTGTCCGCAGCAGCGTTTTTTTTTTTTCTTGCATGGAACAGAAAGCTTTTAAATGGACTGTTTCGCCCCATTCTGTGGACTTGCAGAATTTTTATTTGGACCTCTATACTGAATTATACGGCTGCTACCAGCAAAGGACGCCCACTTGTGGTGAAACCTGTGGTACCTTTAATTTGACAACCTTCCGACAGGGTTAGAATTGGCCATAATCTCTCACTTTCGAGGGTTGTTGTGGCATTTTCTTTGGCTTTTTCTTCACTTACTTCAACTGTACCAAAGCGTCTCCCACGGGCGACACAAGGTTTTGAACCTCAGACCGGTCTCAGGCATTTTTCGATCTGGCCCTGCATCACTCCCTCTAATCTCCTCGTCTTGAATATTACACATTTATATATATATATATATATACCGGAGTAAGCACATGAAATGTGCAACAAGGTGGAAAAAAGAGTACTCAAATACCAGAGGTAGAGTAATATGCTTTATTTAAAAGCAGCAGAAATATAACAAAAGACTGTTACTCTGAGTTTCACGTTCCCGTTCATCGGACAGTTTTGTTAGAAATCTAACAAAACTG
>NC_068987.1:56789422-56792522 GCF_001194135.2 Octopus bimaculoides | reverse complement strand
AACAGTGACAAACGAAAAATATATCGCTGATAGTTGTTGTTGACAACGGATAGTTTTTGTTGACAAACAACGGCACTAATTTTATTCAAGGGAAAAAATCCCGTAACACCGTTGTTTATATTCCACGGCGTAATTGTTTTCACCTCAATAGACGTCAGTGATTGGTTGAAATTACCGAAATACGACAATTTTTTACATGAAATAACTTCGAATACAAATTTTTTTTATCTGTTCTATAACACAAAATATACAAGTATTCGAAGTTTGAAAGTGTTTCGGTACCAAAAACACTACATAAAAAAATGTTGCCCGTCAATGTTGCCATGGTTATATCTAGAACATCTTACATTTTAGTACTGCGCAGGCGTCACTTAAGTAATCCTCCATTCCGTTTCTCTTATTCGTTTTTATATAATTTAATGAATGACATTAATGCTTCATCAGGATGTATTGGTAAGAAGATTGTTAAGAGTGTCTTTACAAGAGTTTAAAAAGTACCAAAATTTTCGGGAATGCAAATTCTAAGTTCTCAGAAATTTCTGGTATTAATGTTTATTCACGATTATTGTAGACGTGTCCGTTCAATTTTCTCCAAAATTAGTTGTTACTAGACTACTCGTGACCCATTGGGTCACCTGGAAATTCCGAGTTTCCCAGCAATGAAGTTTTATTTCGTGGTTTTTTTTTTCTTTTCCAGGTTATTTCGCATGGTTTCAACGAATGTGACATCGAAATCACACGTAAACGGCTCCTTTCCCCAGAAAAGGAAAGATTTGGCTACTATTTCCTGCACTTCTTGCTACCATGTAAAAGGTATTTCGGGTCCTTTATCGCAAATAGCTGTTACGTGGTAGCAGGGTGTGCTAGAAATAGCAGCCAAATCTTTGGAGGTGTGAAATGTTGAATGCACTCAAAAGATTTTTTGTACTAGTATTCCTTTGGGACGAACTTGCGGCCTGACACTGCTGATCTGAAATACTCCATGGGATGATCCCATGTCTACGCTGGGTCATTCAAGAAATACGATCGGTACCTGCTTGATTGGTGGAACTGTCCGGCTAGCTCCACACAATCCTAAAATTCGAAGAAAACAGTCAACAATAAACTGTAACCCGTAGGACTTTCTGACGCCTAACGAAAAATTACCTTGAATTTTTTTAGGAGTGCGGCCCGTCTGATGATGAGCCGCATCTCATGCAACCTGCTTCTTGATAAAGGTCCAAAGTATTATACAAGTTTCCCAATAGCGCTAAATAGCGAACGTTTCAAAGAAAACTTCTTGTCATCCGAAGAAATCTGACATAGACGGCTACAAATTTGAAGGCACCGTTTTTACTGCTGTTCAGACTTGACATCAAGGTTATGGAAAATCGAAATAACACTACTATCCTTCCACACTGCCTCTCAATTTTGATTGATTAACACTGACGCACAAATCTCGTAGCTGTCGAAGATGGGCGCTAAGGTGTGCGTACATATGAATGTATGCAATCCATATCTGCGCCCTGAGTGTTTTAGCATACACACGCATATATACATATATATATGTGTGTGTGTGTGTGTTTGTGTATGTGTGTGTGTGTATACGCACACATAAGCATATACATACATACAGACAGAAATCTGCATGAAGTTTCTAGCTGCTGCATCAGAACACTAGCCTCATTAGCATCGGATATTCGGTATAAATTTAAAAGGAAGTTCTCCTAGAAATCCCGTCCTTTATCTATTGCTTCTAGAATGTCCGAGCTGACATTTGCGCCCAACCCCACCTGATTTTTTTCTCTAAATTTCTTTCGTTTCAATACAGGAGACTAAGATTTCGCCTGAAAAGCACGTTCTCAAGATTTTTATTTTCTCCCTCTCCATCCCAATTTCTTCATTTTTTTTACTGTTTGCGAATTTTTTCTTGGTAATCCACGGAGAAAAAAAAAAGAGAGCACGAATCTTTAAGAATTTTCTTCTCTCTTTTTCCTTACAGAAACGGTAAAATCCCCTTCCCAAACATCCACCCATCACCTCATCACTTTCAGAACGCTACAAACACCCAATGTCGCACTTTTAGCTTTTTGGAAAGTGGAGAAGTTTCTTCAGAAATAATGTCGTTTACCTGTTGTTTCTAGCATGTCGGTTTTTATGATGGTGCTCTAATATTTTTATGCCTGCTATTCCAGTACAATGCACGCATGCGTGTAATATCAGACGAAAGTGAAACATTGGGTGTTTTTGATTTTGAAAGTAGGTAGGTGATGGGTGGGCAAGTTGGGGGAAAGTGCACTGAGTGTTTCTTGAAGAAAAATTAAACTTAAAAAAACATATTTCCTAGAATCGTAATCTCTGTATTTTTCTACATGGATAAAGAACAAAATATATTTATATAAAAAATTACAAATTAAGAAATTGCGGTGGAGTCAAGGGGAAATTAAACTTTTGAAAACGGGAATTCTGCGCAAAATCGTATTAACCCCCATTTATACGGTGAAACAATACATAGCTTGTGATCCTTCTTAAGAACAGAAAGCATTTTCATGCAAATCCATGCAAATTTTACCTCACCCTTCACTTTTAAACAAACAATAACTTCCATTACCCCAGTAATCCAGTTCACTATATATCGGCGGTGCTGATTCTGCCCATAAGGAAGGAACAAAAAATACAGTATGACTGTAGGACATAATACTCGGGCAATGCTATAATCCACAACGAGCCATTTTTAGGTCACTTGGCCATTTAACATCCTACTACAATCCTACCATCCTGCATTCACTTATTATTCTTTCTCTTCTTCATCGTCTTCTTCTTCTTCATCGTCTTCTTCTTCATCGTCTTCTTTTTCTTCATCGTCTTCTTCTTCTTCATCGTCTTCTTCTTCCATTCCACCACCTCTTCCCTTACTTTATTACTACTACTGCTGTTTAGAATAACACCTACGCCAATATTATAAACAATACATTCAAAAGAGATATCTCAAGAATTCAATCACTACTACCATCCACAACAAGTCACTTTCAGGGAACTTGACCATTTAGCATCTTACTACTATCATAGCACTCCCGTATTATTTTCTTGTTGTTGTTGTTGTTGTTGTTGTTGTTGTTGT
>NC_068987.1:56787121-56788465 GCF_001194135.2 Octopus bimaculoides | reverse complement strand
AGGGCAAGTATCTTTTATCATGGCCCTCGGGCTTTGTGAATGAATTTGGTAGAAGGAACCTGTGTGGGAGCACGTCGGGTAAACGTATATTCAGACACGCGAGCATATTTTTTGTGTATGTTCCCTCTACCGTTTGAAAACCGAAGTTCGTTTGTTGACGTCCCTGCCCGTTACTCAATGGTTCTGCAATGGAGAACGAGAGAATAAGGAGTAGAAATGATAAAAGAAATACTGGGGTCGATTTGTTGGACTAAACTCTTGAAGGCAGTGCTCCGTCGTGGTTGTAGCCTAATGACTGAAACAAGTAAAAAATAAAGTATATATCGAATTTTTTATCGAAACTTTTCTGCTACAAACTTCAGACCTCCTATACACATAAAATATGAGCTTACCGTATGCATTACTCTGTTGCGTGGAGCGGCAATGGCCCGGTGGTTAGGGCAGCGAACTCGCGGTCATAGGATCGCGGTTTCGATTCCCAGACCGGCGTTGTGTGTTTATTGAGCGAAAACACCTAAAGCTCCACAAGGCTCCGGCAGAGGATGGTGGTGAACCCTGCTGTACTCTTTCACCACAACTTTCTCTTACTTCCTGTTTCTGTTGTGCCTGTATTTCAAAGGGCCAGCCTTGTCACGCTGAATATCATTGTCACACTGTGTCACGCTGAATATCCCGAGAACTACGTTAAGGGTACACGTGTCTGTGGAGTGCTCAGCCACTTGCACGTTAATTTCACGAGCAGACTGTTCCGTTGATCGGATCAACTGGAACCCTCGACGTCGTAAGCGACGGAGTGCCAACAACAACTCTGTTGCAATCTCATCCTACGACATTATAAATTAAAAACTCATGCTATAATAAAGAAATCATCTTTATTACAGACACAGTTGAATTATATCACGAATATCTCACCGACATTTTTTGTTACAAGCAAATAGAGTTGCCTCCCCTATACTCCATCCTCGTCCTAGAACATATCCACTAAGATATTTTACACACGAATGGTCTGTATTTTGCTGCAACAATAATTCTATAGGTAGTGGGAAAACCCCTACTTTCTTTGTCTGTAATTTCTTGACGCCAATTTACATTTATGTTGTTTCTTCAATTATGATATTTCGTTCGTTTTTATATTTCAGGCGATCTAAAAAAATTTTTCTAGTACTTCGAGTTGCTTACTAAGTGGAACGATTGGTTCCCATTATTAGTACAAAACAAATATATTTATTGCACGTTACTAAATTCGTATTGAGTCCTTTACAACAGTTTTGCGGTTCCCTTTGTTTTAACGAACGAAAACATTCTAATCTCTCTCTCTCTCTCTCTCTCTCTCTCTCTCTCTCT
>NC_068987.1:56776947-56785210 GCF_001194135.2 Octopus bimaculoides | reverse complement strand
TGATTTCATAGTTTTGGCCCTTTTGTAGGTTTTTAAAGGCTTTTAGAGCCAGAAAAGGGTAAAAAAGAAAGAAAGAAAAAAAAATTCAAGTGAAACGCAATTAACTAAAATTTGAAAACAATGGAAACTTTTAAACATTTACTGGTTTCTATGAAATTTTTGGGTTAACTGACTTGAAAAAAAAAATCTTGAAATACTAAAGAGTAAATTTATTCAATAAAATCGTCATTGGCTTCAATCACGGCCTCCAGATAGCTTCGGAATCACCTGCAACTCTTCTGGACAGTCTCTTTGTTTAAGTTGGTGAATACTGCCATAATCCTTGCCTTCAGTTCATCTTTGGTGTTACAAGGATTTTATTGATTTCTTGCTCAACTGCGCCCCACACATAATAATCAAGGGGGTTGCAATCTGGAGAGTTAGGTGGCCAGATGTTAGGGGTGATGTGGCCGCTGAAATTGTCTGACAGCCATGACTGGCTTCTCCTGCTTGTGTGGCATGGTGCAGAGTCCTGTTGCAAGACACAGGGTCTTCCAGCAGTCACCCGCTTCATCCAGAGCTGCACTATCTCCTCCAGGCACTTGACGTAGGCCTTCCGCGTTGAATCTGAGGCCGTGTGGGAAGATGAATGGAGGCATAACGTCGCCATCACTAGTGATCACTCCAAACACCATGATGTTAACTGGATGTTTGATTTTTATCATTCTCAGTACATGTTATGGGAACACGGTAAGCCAACGGTTGTTCCGTGTGTTCATCATCTGATCCTAACAGAATTTTTTCTCGTCTGAGCAAAACCAAAGCATGTTCGGTTGAAGGGGATGCTTGAGTTTGTTCAAAAGCTTCGTAGCGCGGCATTTCCTCTTGTCCTTGATGGCTTGGGATAAAAATTGGCCCTTTCTCATCTTGTACGAGGAATACCGAATGTGTTCGTGCTCTACCTGCCTGATAATAAATTCAGACACACACATGTCTCTGGCGATGGGCCTGATTGACTTGGTGGGATCGTTGTCAATCATGGCCTGGATCTCACCAAAAATTTCAGGAGTTCTTTTCTAATCAGAGCAATCAGAGTGAATTTTCTGAGCTGCCGTGACTTCGTAATATCATCATTAGACTCATCCAACTCTTTCCTCAGGTTGACACCCAAACTCTCTGAAATGTTTGCATTGGAGCTTCCGGCACAAATGCTAAATAGTACACATGTCGTTTCCAAAATTTTCTGACAGAGTGAATTGCGTCATAATGCTGTTTTTGCTCACAGACGGCGCAGTCGACAAAATCAAAAGAAAAAAATTTGCATGCGCAAAATGAAAATTATAAAATGGCGATGGTGGGGGAACAAACACAAGCACAAAGATAAACACACATATACATACACTCAAATACACCCACACACCCACAGAGTTCCCTTTGTATCCATTTTCTTTCAAGTAGACGTTGAACTGTAAATGTTTGGACTGAACATTGGTTGCATTGATCTTAACAACTACGAGATAGCTTGCCAAGGTGAATGTCACTGATCCCGTATCTTCCATAAAAACAAACTAAAATTATTTAGTGAACTTCCATAAAAACAGTGAACTTCCATAAAAACAAACTAAAATTATTTAGAAATAAATGATGTTGCTCACCTTTAGGCATCTTCTGGAGAAAATGAAAGATTTTGCTCCGATCAATTTGCTTTTTGGCATCAGTAAATAACATGGATGAGGGGTACATTTCCACTCCTGATTCGTATAGTTTCATCTCTCGGTCTTTTAACTTCATCAAATAATCATTTACTTGCCTTTCGTCGCGGTTCAAAGTCAAATGCGATCCAAAACGCTGGTCGTTTTCCTTGTTTATGATTTCACGGCGTTCCGTTTCGTATGTTTCATCAGTAGAAGACAGTATAATCATTGGTAAAATACAAAGCATCGACAACAATGTTATGCAACTGGACTGCAAAATTTTCATATTTGCAAATTTATGAAGAAACACAACTACAAGAACTACCATTAAAACCTATATAAAAAAATGATATGGATGAAATCTTAATTTTAACGTTCCGTTTGACGACACTGAATTTACTCAACGAAAGAATTCTTGGTTTCCTTGGATTCTACTGTACGAATGTATGTAATATTGACAATACTATAAAATTCATAAACAAACGCTGCTATGAATTCTGCTGATGTCATTAGTCATTCCTTAGAATTCATGTTAACTTACATCTAAACAAGAATTTGTTTTCTATTTTTCTAAAGCTATCTCTTTTTCCCAATATTCACTGTATGATGTGAAAAATATTGAGCTTAAAAATATTAAGTTTCTGTTCCAACTCTCTCCAAGTAGTTAATATCTCCCTGTTAAGAATGATTGTTAACTGGCATTATATATATATATAAATCAACCACTGCTTAGAAATTTATCTCTCTACTGCCAATAATAGCTAAGAAATCGTAAAACAATGATACTAGTTCTTTAAGTCTACAAGCAACAGTAAATTTTTTTATGAGTACTTAACAACGAAGTTAGAAGAGAAATGGTCGAGAATATATTGGGCAGTAAAATAATTTATCCTGACCCCCACTGCAGCAGATGTTTAGGTTTGTCTAGACAGCACACAATTCAACGTGATTTTTTTTTAACAAAGAGAACCCGCACATGGTCGCCCGACCTGTTTGAAGTAACAAACAAATGTCCTTGAAAATGACATCTGTCGTACAGGTTAGATAAGACTAGAATGTTTTTTAATTATATATTTGCTTAACTAGAGATCATTTGGTGGGGTCAAACAACTAGCTCATCTTGAGCCAGGGTGGGAGCTTATGAGCTAGGGACAACCTTTTTAGAACAGAGCAAACTGCAAGTACATAAAAACGCTTCGGGTGCATCTTTGTCGAAAAAAATATTAAATCGTTAATTTTACAAATTCTTAGATATGTGACATTAAATATCTGCTTTGGCCTTATTAGGCCAGTAGCATTTTTTGTCATCCACGATTTAAGGAACTTATTCAGCAAAGCTTTTCACATTTGAATGCAAGTTCGTTCTTCCCTGCCGTTCTGCATGGTTATTCGATCAGTTTTAACATAGCAGCAAAATCTTACTCAAATCGTACCGTAACCTTTTAAAAAATGAAGAGTATTTTTTTATTATTATTATACCTGTGTCGTGAGACAAGTGTATATATGTAAAAATCTACCTGAAAAGTTTACAGAATTGGTGGTGGCGCAAAAGTGTAAAAAAAATGAAGTCTTTTGGACGAAAATTTCTTTTCTCAGACGGAAACAACAATCCGATGCCTTGCCCTTTTTCTTCTCTATGAAGTATTGCTAGCTATTCCGAAAGTTCGCCAATCAGAGTTTACAACCATCTAACGAGACAAGTGTAACAGTATATATTTACTAAATGAAGGGCACACTCGATAACCTAATCTTAGATTATAGTACGTTTGAAGAAAAAGATATTAGATGTCATTGGAACCATTTGATCAGAGATCTGCTTTATTGACCTCTGGCTAAACTACATTATCGACTTAATTCAATTGGAGAATATTGACTATTTTCATGTAGAAGTTTTATCTGTTGGGAAACTATTGTTTTATCCAGAGGCGCTTTGTTTCTCATTCGTTTAACCACGAGTACCTGGAGCAGGACATTCTGGATAACCGGATTACTTTTCCAAACTGTAACTGATTCTTTTACTTATATGTGCATCATCGTTTTCTCCTTCGAGTATTGAATAAAAGGAGTTTTAAAGTTTAGCAATTTGTTAGAAAACAATTAAGATTTTTGGCCTATTACCGCTACTGAAGGATGTTGTTCAATGCATCAATTTAAACAATGATGAATATAAATAAACCATTCTTCTGAAAATATAAGGCTGACTATCATTGTCAAAATAAGCCTCTAATTATGTCTTTAAATGTTTGGAAGACATTAACGGTAAGTTGTAAAATTTATAGATTTTATTTCTCAAGACTAGATATTAGTTATAGGTGCTGGCATAGTTGTGTGGTTAAGCAGCTTACTTCGCAACATCACGGTTTCGGGTTCAAATAAACTGCGTGGTGCTTCGGATAATTGTGTTGCACCATAGCATTCAGTCGACCAAAGTCTAATGCGTGAAATTTGCTCGACAGAGGCTATGTGAAAATCCATTGGAAGGATAGTTCCTGTTTTTTGTGTGGTGGGTTTAACCGGTCGCTTGGTTTAACACCTCCACATGCCGTTTGGTAGCCTTTAGCAGAATCCACTCTATTATAAACTTTTGAGCCAAACCTCCGACTTGAGAGCAACTTCCAACCTTTATCTCATCTGTCTAGAAGGTACTGAAAAGAGATTATGGGCGCTGTCCTTTCTTTGACTAAACCATGTAAAAGAAGAACTGTAAAGTAACTGAAACCGAACAGAAATAGGAGATAGTGATAATCAAAACACATTTCAACGATATTAATAATGCAAATAAATTGGGTTCGTTTTCATACACAAGAAAACGAACATGATTTTCAATATAGATCTATTCGAAATTTATTATTTAAATTCAAAATAATTTTGCTTTTTTGTAATAATTTTAACATGTCTAAAATAATTAATATGCCTTAATACTATTCTATAGATTTCTGTTTTTAATAATTTTAATCAATAGAAATATCGAGATGATAGCTACAGTAAATATGAAGAATTTTTCGTCAGATCTAACAATCTTAGACAATTTCTCTGGGTAATTCCTCCGACTAAATCGGGTTATCTATTCATTAAAGAGCAAGGAGAAAACAAGGGCGAAAACAAATATTTCAGTCATTTACAGAAAATAACTTATATAAGCATATTCATATGGGGTTGGTTTATTGTCCATACGATTATAGTGCATCTAATACAGTCAGATAGTGCGATAAAGTCAGCGCGGGTATAAAGTTGTTAGTCAATAAATTTTAATTACGTAAAATTACATTGTTCGTGAAATAAATCTAATGCCATTTTAATTGTATATTTAGGAGCAATTTTCTTTATTAGATTGCATACAATTCAATGCGGCCTTCCAATATACACTTGGCTAAAACAAATTAGCATTGTTATTGCTGTCTTACTCAGTACAAGACAGCCACTTTATATATGTATGTATGTTTAATGTCGTTTAAGGAAATGGACGGTCATGTTATCTGTATATGTTTGTTGTAGGCAAAAGACGATCACGTTTAAGGAAGGGAGAAGCCACTTGTGTTTGCTGTTACGTTTACAGAAAGGAGTTGCCAATCCAGGAAAGGAGTTGCACTGGGTGATCTAAATTCGCGCTACGTTACTGATCCAACTTTCCATTCCATGGAGTATTTTCTTTATTTTTATATCACACATGATTTAATCAAACGCTGTTGTTTTTACCATTTTGTAATCAAACGAAGCACGAACGATTCTTTCTTTTTCGTTTTCGTTTTCGCACTTGAGCATCATCTAGCACCAGCTTGTTAATTATGCTGTGACAAATCACTCCAGGCATCTCCAACAATTCGTTACGCATCAATTCTGTGAAAATGTTTGTAAATTTCCTGAACATATGTAATGGGGATCTGTCAATATATATTTTTGTTTGTACCTCTGGTTAGAATTATCAAAGTAAGTGACTGGAAGAATTGCCAAAGCGTTGGAATAAGACGCCTTACGGCATTTTCTCCTACTCTCAAGTCCTATAAAGTCAACTTCACCGCTCATCCTTGATGTGGTGGTGGTGGGGTGGGGTTTGGACAAAGTGCGTTGCAGTTTTTGTCTGGATACTCCATTTCTAAGTTCGTATGTGACGACACTGGTACCGAGTGGCATCGGTCCTTACATTTGGGGACATCATCGGAAGAACAAGAAAGGCTACATGGGTACACCCTGATCTGTTTCTGAAAATATGTTACTTGTTAAACAGAGCCGAGCTAATCCGTCTCATTAAAAATGTGTCTCTAATACACAAGTCTCTCCGAGATGTTTCTCTGAGCTAAAATCTTATAGCTAGTGCCATTCCATGTTTGAGTACACATTATAAATGTCATACACGTCAGAATTTCAAATTAGGTTAAATCGAACTTTTACATAGGCACATGACCAGAAATATAGTGGGCGAGGGCAATCAATTATATTGACCTAAGTACGTGACTACCACAGCGCTGATTGAACTCTTTAAGTTAAAGTAATAACAAATAATACATGTTTATTGTCTGATCTTTCCTATTGAGCCATTTTATACGATATTCTTCACAAGGGCGTATGCCGACAGTGTTCGATATGGTGAGGAAGTACACTGACAATGTCCGACATGATGATGGAGTGCGCTGGAAAACAAAAAGATTGGAAATCTCTGCTGTACAAGATGAGTCAATGAGACAGCATGTAACGTAATCGTTTAACCGACTAAATCTTAAATTTACACCTTATCTTTTTCAAAAGAGATGGATACTTTAGATAATGTGTAGTCCTCGATGCACGCGCGCGCAAACACGCACACGCACACATAATACCAAAAAGTTTTAAAGTAAATTGTAACAAGGTAAAAAATAACTAAACCACGGAGAACCCAATTACAAACAAATATGCTTTATTTTTATATTGCTTTACAATTCTTGCTTTGTAGCTGTTTTAAGTTGCCAGCGCCTTCATTACCGGTTAAAATGGATACATAGCATACCTAGATAAGTAAAGAAGAAAAAAGGAAGTTAGTGCAAGAAGCAACATGTATAAGGAATCAGTATAGTGGATTACGTTATCTTTAGGATGCCTGTTTTATCTAAATCCCTCCTCCATACGAAGCAGAGAGAGGTGAAGTTGATCCCAAGAGAAATTAAAACTTAGAATACAGAAAGAGAATTCAGTTTAGGATCAGTTTAGAATTCAGTTTAGGATCACGAGTAAGCCACTAGAGTTTCACGTGATTGATCTATTCTATAAATCGACCAATCAGCGTGAAGATGTGACGTGATATGGGACAGATGCAGGATGGGTTGATCGTTGTGTTGAATTAACATCCTTGCAAACTCCATTTTCCCTTTCCCCCATTCATTATAAACTCAATGAACACTTTTGAGCCAGTTTACGGTTTTTATATAAAAGGAATAAATACAAAAGAAATCACGAGAATCCACTGGTTCCATGATTGTCATACACATACAGCCACACACACACAAGAATTTAGAGAAATATATATATGTATATATGTTGTTGTACTTGGGGATGGTCATATTGCCAGTTTAGCCAATAAAAACACACGCACTGTATATTTGGTGTTAATTTGCTTCAGCTTTATATTACATTACATTACACTAATCCTATTTCGGCCAGAGTTTTTCGTCACACTTCTGTGACCTCATCAGTGGTCCTTTGCTTTCTTCTTTCTTATGTGTGTCCCACCTTGCTAACTATCAGCCATTTTGTATTTTAAACATATAAACGGAATATATGTATATATGTATATATGTAATTATTTGGAATTTGGGTATATGGTTAGTAGCATGTCGATTAAAGCCCTTTCATTGTTTAGTCTACCTGATGTCATCCACAGTTTTCATATGTGTTCCTGGATCTACCACACGAATTTCGCAGTGTTCATTGAGTTTATAATGAATAGGGGAAAACGGAAAATGGAGTTTGCAAGGATGTTAATTCAACACAACGATCAACCCGTCCTGCATCTGTCCCTTGCGAAATGCCGACAGTCTTCAGCAGACCCAGGAATATCACACTTTATAAAAATGCACACACACACACACACAAACAAGAAAAGAATGCAAATTAAAAAAAATATGCTTCAATTCTGCTTTTATTTGGAATATATGCTTTTTCCTCCTGAAGGAATACTACTTCAAATGAATTATTTCCCGATTACTAACATTGAGGTTTAAGAGTTTTTATCAAGAAAATCAATTTCCGTTTATAGAAAGTACGCGTTCCTCATTACAGAAGCAATTTTCTTTCGTAATAATAATTATGCGTTCTTCATTGTTAATAAATTTTTCTTTCACTCGTTTCAGGCATTGGACTGCGTTTATGTTAGAGGCATCATCTTGAAGGGTTTAGTCGAACTAATCATTCCCTAGTATTTATTCTTAAGTCGAGTACTTGCAGTATCGGTACATTTTGCCGAACCGCTAAGTAAAGGGGACGCAAACAAACCATTACCGGTTATCAAGTAGTGAAGGGAGTGACAGTGACACAAAACCCGTACACACGCATGCAAACATAAGCATACAACACACATACACACACACACACACACACACACACACACACACACACACACA
>NC_068987.1:56774816-56776173 GCF_001194135.2 Octopus bimaculoides | reverse complement strand
CACCAAAGTTAATCAATGAAAATAAAGAATCAAAAGCGTCAAAGAAAAATTAACAAAACCTAAAATTCAGTCTTTTCTTAAGCATAAACAAGTGTCGCCTTTTATGAAAATGGATTAACACTCTAAGATAATAATGTTGCCAAAATGTAAGCTAAAAGAATTACTTATCACTTTTGTCTGTAAGCATTTCTCTTTAAAGGACGTGTGTCTAGCTTATTATCTCAGCGGGATACCAGTTTGCCTGACAGTCTGCTCGTAAACTTAATGTTAGCTGTTCTTGATTCCTTTCACAGTCACTTAATCAGTCATTAATAGATGCGAGCACACAGGAAGAATTTATTCGCCTGCACCCTTATACACACACACACACATACACACACACATACACACACACACACACACATTGTCTATATTATCATTTAATTGAACGCCACGCATTCATTTGCAAGTAAGTTTGTATATAAATAAACTTACTTGCAAATGAATGCGTGATGTTCAATTAAATAATAATATAAGTAATATAAATACTAAATAAAAATATAAACAATAAATAATATAAATAATAATAATATAAATAATAAATAATAATATAAATAAATAAATAAATAAATAGATATATGTAGAAGGTTAAAAAGGAACACACGAATTGACATATATGGAAAAAAAGTCAAGGTAGAAAAAGCTAAAATAATATTATTAAAAACATTTCATTACCGGTTTCAGTTATTGAGACTTTTTCAACTGTAAGCATGGAAAACAATTAAGTTTTGGAAAAATTAAAAGAAAATTTTTTTAAAAGAATATTTGCATAGTATTCAAATACAAGGGACATTTTCCTTGTTTCTGCCTGTCTCTGTCTCTCTTGTTTACTCTTGTGGGTTCAAGGTCATTGTGAATTCTTAGCAGAGAAGAAGAAGAAGGAGGAGGAGGAGGAAGAGGAGAAGCAGGAGAGGAAGAATGCGGGAGTGCCATGATAGTAATAGGATGTGGAGGCATACAAGGAAACCGAACGAAAACAATATGGAAGGTCGTTTCACTGTCCTGTTTTTGTTCCAAAGTTTGATCCTCCATAAATCCAAAATTTTATTTCGGAATTTATGGGCGGAACTGTCTTCGAAGACTCCTATTGTCGTTGAATTCTCGAAATGAGGAGTAGATAGACAGCCGACAACTAATGAAGGGTCGTTCTCCTTGTTACTTGTCCTGTTTTCCATTTCTTTCTCTTGTTTGTTTTCGTACTTCATGTTGTTTACACAGTTGGTGACATTCTGTAGCCATATATGTATATATATATATAAATACATATTATGACTGAAACAAGTAAAAGAGTAAAAAGAGATACATGCATATATATATA
>NC_068987.1:56772602-56774635 GCF_001194135.2 Octopus bimaculoides | reverse complement strand
CTGTATGGTAAGTAGCTTGCCTACCAACCACATAGTTCCGGGTTCAATCCCACTGTTCAGTCCCCTGTTTACTCCCCGGGTTCAGTCCCAATTGGCAAGTGTTTTCTGCTATAGCCTCGGGCCAACCAAAGCCTTGTGAGCGGATTTAGCAGACGGAAACTGAAAGAAACCCGTCGTATATGTATATATATATATATATATATATCCCTTACAATCGCTTGACAACTAATGTTGGTGTCTTTACGTAACTTAGTTGTTCTGCAAAAATGACTTATAAAATAAATGTCAGGCCGAAGAAAAAGTAAGTACTGGAGTTGATTTATTCGATTAAACTCTTTAAGACGGTGTTCCAGCTTGGCCACAGTCCATTGATTGAAATAAGTAAAAGGATAAAATAGAAGATTCCAAGCAAATCAGTTTCTGGCGCACAAGATAATTGCCGATGCTATTTTTCAGGATTACCGTTTTTCCATATTCCGATCTTCCCATTTTTAAAATAAACGATGATGTTATATGTACCTAGTATCGGAATCATATTAAATACAATATTTAATTAAAAAAAAAAAATTATTGTTTCTAAAACTTACCTTTAATCTTCCATGATTCAAATTACGTCTAATGATAACTTTTCGAGACATTTTCATAATAATTTCCATTAATTTTTCCGATTACAACTTTGATAATACAATGTTTGCCACAGGATGCAGTTCGAACCAATTTTCCTAAATAACGGCCCCCTGAATTACTGTTTGCGAAAGCTGCTCGTGCTTCCTGCAGTAACATCTTGGTGTCTGGGTCCTGCTTGAAATGATTTCCATAGTAATCCCCCTGGTGAATAAAGTCCCTTGAAAATGTCATCATATTTTTCAGTTTGTTATTTACCATTTGTCTCATATATTCACCATAACCTTTATAACTATTTTGTACGTTATAGAGCCAGTTCGATGTAAAAGGTCGGGGATCATCCATTCCAAAATCCATAAAAGTTTCAGGCCATGGATTTTCATAACAATCTGCGAAAAGAAGCAACATATATATCATCCAGATAATAACATTATAACGTGCATTTCATAGATCCTCTACAATTATCGGCCACCATATGCTATAAAACAGCAGGAATACTCTTATTACTGGATATACATGTGGAAATCCGTTAGGGCACGCAGAATTTATACAAAATAATTATAGTGCAAGAAGATGGAATGCACAGGCTTTAATCCAAATCACCACAATTGTTTCTGTGCATCACCAACAGCTGTTAGTTGTTGAGTTTTTAAAATTATACATATTATTATATAAATATGATCCAGCAATAGCTGTGTACTTGCACGCCATCAGGTGAGTAGATTTGTGAGTACTGAAGAACCATCTATAGTTTCCCATTGTTTTATACCCATATTTTGTTTTTAGCATTCCTTTGATAAAGAACATGCAGTTTCAAATAGACACATATCATTAAAAAATACCTAATAAATTAATGGAAAATTGAAAAAACAAAAAAAAAAGTGATTTATAAAATAAATCGAACAGAATTCAGCAATGGAAATAAAGAATCAACAGTATTAAATAAAAATTAACAAAACCTTAAATTCAGTCTTTTCTTTTGCATAAACAAGTCTCGCCATTTATGAAGATAGATTAACACTCTAAGACAGGGGTTCTCGACCATTTTTTTTAATCTATGGACTCCTTGATTACTATTTTATTGTGGTAGTCATTCGATGTAAAAACAAAAACTAGTTTTATAGAAACTTCGGGTCTTTTTTAAAACGGGGGCCACATTTTTCATTAACGAAACACTTTGAAACTTGGAACACTGGTAGAATGTGTCATATAAAACATCTTTTTCTCTTAGTCTTCTTAAAACAAAAAGAAATCCCTAAGTTATTCCATGTTAAAGTTGTCGTATTTCTGTAATTTCAACCAATCACTGACGTCCATTCAGCCGATATACATTAAGTGCCGACTACATAAACAAACGATTCTGAAACAATTTTATCGGTGATAGGGTTAGGGTTAGGGTTAGGGTTAGG
>NC_068987.1:56768476-56772492 GCF_001194135.2 Octopus bimaculoides | reverse complement strand
AACAACTGAATACCTGTCAGTGATTGGTTGAAATTATCGAAATAAGACAATGTTTTACATGAAATAAATTCGAATACAAAAATATTTTTCTGTTCTATAACACAAAATAGATAAGTATACGAAGTTTGAAAGTCTTTCGGTACCAAAAACACTACGTAAAACATTAATGAAAAATGTGGCCCCCGTTTTAAAAAAGATCCGAAACTTCTTTCAAAATTCCTATTTTGTTTTCACACATTAACTTGTGTTGCTTGAATTATATGTCAGAGAAATAATTCTAGCTATTTCTTGCAATACATATCGATACATGTATCTAAAGCAGGAATGGGGAAAACCTCCGCCCACGGGTGCAAATGCGCTCGCAAGCCTCGTATAATTGTATGTACAAAAATAGTAAATAGTAAAGGCTGGTATAATTGTATGTACAAAGTATAGTAAATTTTTCAATTATAAAATTTATACAATATTGGTGTAGGTCGCATTTCCACCACGACTTAAAACGGTTAGATTCGAACAGAAAATCGTCCGATAATTGCCATTTGAAGGGAATTTTTTTTTTCCCTATAAAACACATATTGCTACGCTTGTACCAGCCCCATGAGAGCCAACTACACTCTAGCTGAAAAAAAATATAGAATACCTCATCGGTAATATAAACGTCCTAAATTCCGTGGCTGCGTTAATGAAAATGCTACGCGCTAATCTAATGTTTTAAACTTATCTTTATTAATGTGTCTCGAATTATATATAGATATATACAAGATTTCCACAAATATAAGAGTTAGAACTTGTGATCCACCCGCGGACTTTTTTCTTTGGAAATATTTGCCCGCCGCACTAAAAAGTTTTCCCACTCCTGAGCTAAAGCAAAAGTTTTTCAGAGGTCCTTAAAATTGTATTGTGGATCCCCAATTTACTAATTCATTGTGTGGATCCTCGAAAATCTTATATGGATACTCAGGGGCCATATGGACCCCGGTTGAGAACCATTGTTCTAAGATAATAATGTTGCCAAAATGTAAGCTAACACGATTACTTATCACTTTTGTCTGCAAGTATTTCTCTTCAAAGGACGTGTGTCCAACTAATTATCTCAGCGGGATACCAACTTGTCTGACAGTCTGCTCGTAAATTTAATTTTAGCTGTTCTTGATTCCTTTCACAGTCACTTAATCAGTCATTAATAGATGCGAGCATACAAGAAGAATTTATTCGCCGGCACCCTTACATACACACACACACACACACACACACACACACACACGTGTTCATTCATTTAGTGCATAAGTAGAAATAATTATAACTAAATATATGCATAACATACATATATATATATATATATATATACGTGGAGGCGCGTGGCTTAGTGGTTAGGGTGTCAGCATCATGATCGTAAGATTGTGGTTTCGATCCCTGGACAGCGCGACGCGTTGTGTTCTTGAGCAAAACACTTCATTTCACATTGCTCCAGTCCACTCAGCTGGCAAAAATAAGTAACGCTTCGATGGACTGGCGTCCCGTCCAGCTGGGGAACACATACATCATTGAAACCGGGAAGCCGGGCCCATGAGCCTAGCTAGGCTTTAAAAGAACGCATTTAAAAAAATTTTATACATACATATACACATACGAACATACATATACATGCGTACATATATATATGTACGCAAAAAAACAATAACAAAAAAACAACAAAGTGAGGACGTGATATGGATAGTATTATTGGACGCTCAGGAAAGGAAAGAGAGAGTGTATGACGTTTCGGGCGTAGCCCTTCGTCGGAAAGATGGAAAGTTCGGAGAATGGAAGAACGGAGAAAGAGGAAAATGGTACCGATGCCCACGAGGTTACATATATATATAAAGTAGTTGTATGCTGTCAACTTAATGTGACAGTCCCATGACGGGAATAATACTACTGCTATTTAGCCCTAGGAAGCAGCACCGCTTCCTGTCGGCCTTGACACATTTCCTGTGTCCTTATGTTTACAAGGGGGTGACAAGCACCTCCACTTAGCTAAGCCTGCATCTAGAGACATGTTTCTGAGTCTTTGCTCGTCATCAGTCTGGAGTAGAAATGTATTATTTCTATTTTTGAAATCAGTGAATGTGTTTCACTAAAATTATTATGTTCACGAGAGCTTGACAGGCATCTCCGACTAGCAGGCCATTGTCTTTGGATACCCTCTTTGATTTTTGTTTCGACGTTTTTTGTTGCTGCCGGAGTGAGTTCGTGTTTTGCTTGTATTATTGTCAACTGTGTTTTTTTTTTCTGTGAACTGTTTGTTGTTATTTTCGCCATTCGGAGCGGAAAATTTTTGCATAATTGAAAATTGTTTTCTTGTCTAACGACAAGTATCGAGCTAAATTTAGCACCTGAGAAGGAATTCCCCGGAGTGGGAGAGGTCAACCCAGTTGAAAGTGAACAAAGGAAACCAAGTTTCTCCAAGGCAGTGAGCGGAAGCTCAAAAGAATTAGAAGGAACAGTGGACAAGCTGTTTCAGTATAGACAACTGATGCAAAAAGTGGGTGAAGAAACAAAACTAATACCGCCCCCAGAGTTGATAAACGCAATTAAAGAAAAAATAGTTGTACATAAAAGTATACAACTTAAAAGAGAAGAGAAAAGCCGAAGTAAAGACGGATATTGTGGAGAGATGTTTGGCTCCAATTTGGCCAAAAGTTCGCTACGTTAGTCGAGGCACAAGAAGTGCAACTGTTGAGGTGCATTTCGACTCGGCTAACGTAGCAAAGGAGGTTTCAACACAAACCTTAAAAAATGAAAGCATTATGCTGCTTCCCACTTACATGGGACGCAGAACGGCTCGAATCACAGTGGAAAGCATACCGGTCGGGTATGATATAATGTGGCTGGCAGCAGCGGTATTTTTTGACGCCGAACAAAAATTAAACATCCTGAGTATGAGGGAGTAGGAGGCAATCAACTGGAGAGGGCAGACGCTAGAAATAGTTGTTCAAGGAGAAAATAGTGTTCTAGAAAGTTTGCCCGACAGAGTGTTTGTGGGGGAGTGGCACACCATTCGCGTGTCGGTGGAAGGACGTGGACCCAGATGTTTCAAATGTGGACAAAAGGGTCACGTCCGTTCCGACTGTTCAAAAAAGAAGATAAACAGCAACGCGAGTGACGCCCCTCCTTCGAAAGCAAACGAAGAAACGAAAAGGACAAATGCAGAGAAAGAAAATAAAAAGAAATAAGGAAAACAAAACCAACTGGAAACAGCAAGAAGAGGTACAAAAAAGAAAAGGAATAACAGAAGACAAAACAAACCAAGAGGCAAATACATCGGAGAAAAGCGAACCTTCAGAAATGGAGTACACATTAGTTTCAAATAAGAGGAAAATACAAAATACACCGGATTCCCCTCCCCAAACAAAAAAAGAAGACAAGCACACAGACACAACAGCAAATAATCTCCCAACCCCACCCTTCCCATACAACTTTTATTGGAAAGGAATTAAACAAGCCAATTAACCCACCTCTAGGGAAAGGTGTGAAAAAAACTGACAAAGTTGTGGCCGTAAGTGCTAATAATGAGAAGATAGTGACAATGTTTAAAAAAAATGATAATATAAAATTGTTTAAGTGCGACAAAGACCAGTACCGCTACGCGGAGGTAGGCAAAGAGTACTGGGATAACAGACTGTTGCAGGAGAACATTAGAAACAATAACAGATATCACAAAAGACTTTTGGGCGAACAAATTGCCAATCAGCCCAGCAGCCACCCCAGCCTAGAGCCCCGTGGCCGATAGTTGTTGTTGACAAACAACGGCAGTAATTTTATTCAGTTGAATACACGTCATTGATTGGTTGAAATTACCGAAATACGACAACTTTAACACGAAATAACTTTGAAAATATAAACTTTTCTCAACAGCACTAAGAGTAAAAGATATTTTATATGACACATTCTACCAGTGTCCCAAGTTTCAAAGTGTTTCGTTAGTGTTTCGTTAAGAAAATACTGGCGCCCCCGTTTTAAAATAGATCCCAGTA